>NW_026606178.1:105000-250000 GCF_029834395.1 Sorex fumeus
CTGGGATGGGAGCTGGGTCCGTTCCCCCCCACACCCCCAACCCCGGTGCAAAGTGGAGGCTCTGTCTAGCAAGTCATCTCTCCGGCCCGCACCACTTCGTTTTCGATTTGGGCTGCACCCAGTCGTGCCCGGGGTTCCCTCCGTATCGTCACCAAGGATCAGCCAGGGTGAGCCACACGCAAGCAAGGGCTTTAACTAGCTTCGACCCATCTCTCTAGCCTTCATCTGACACTTTTGTTGTTGTTGGTTGTTTTTGATGGGGATGGGATTGGGTCACAAACCAGAGGACAGCGGGTAGGGCGTTTGTCTTGCTCGCGGCCGACCCAGGTTCGATTCCCAGCATCCCATAGGGTCCCCTGAGCACCGCCAGGGGTAATTCCTGAGCGCAGAGCCAGGAGTGACCCCTGTGCATTGCCAGGTGTGACCCAAAAAGCAAAAAAAAAAAAATAATATTCGAACACCAATCCCACCACCGTAAGAGGAAAGTGTGTGAAGATTGTTGTATTTCATCCTGGAGCCATTAAGCCCCTGTATAAGAGATTACACACATGTAAGTTAAACCCGGGCTGGAGGGATAGCACAGCGGTAGGGCGTTTGCCTTGCACGCAGCCAACATGGCCGACCCGAGTTCGATTCCTCCACCCCTCTTGGAGAGCCCGGCGAGCTACCGAGAGTATCTCGCCCGCACGACAGAGCCTGGCAAGCTCCCCGTGACGTATTCGATATGCCAAACACAGTAACAACAAAGTCTCCAATGGAGACGTTACTGGGCCCGCGCGAGCAAATCGATGAACAACGGGAGGACCGTGACAGTGACAGTATGTTAAACCCAAACAAATGGGTGCTACTCTTGGTACATCAGTGGGGAGAGTATAAGAGGTTTCACGGCCACATTTGCGACCCCGCACTCCAGGAATTCTGAAAATTAAAATATGATTATCGAGCAGATTCGTTCATGGGTGAGGCCTATGTTGCTCTCTTCTGGGAACTTTTATTTCTAAGTCTCTGGATCTCAGCCGTCGATGAGATTCTATGGGGCCAGCAGCAGTTTGTGGGTGTGACTACCAAGCTTCTGGAAAACTTGGGAGCTGGGGGGAGAAGGCCCAGTCGCGCTCGGAGCGAGCTCGGAGATCTCAGTCATAGATCCTGCATGTCAAGGGTCGTTTCTGACAATGCTTGGGGGACCTATATAGGATTCTGGGGGTGGACGCTGGGTTGGCCTCGTACAGGGCAAGCACCCTGCCTGCCGTCCTATCATCTATCCCCAGAACTTCTTTTTATCTCTTCATTCATTGGGGGCGGGGGGGAAGGGTTATGCCTGCCTGTGCTTGGGCGTTCCTCCCAGCAGTGCTCAGGGGACCATGTGTGCCCGCATGTTAGCCTGTGTGTGTCAGGTGCTTTGAGTCGCATCCTTGGCCCCAGGTGAGGGCCTCAGACACTCCGTCAAGTGGGAGACCCTGAACCCAGGGCCAAGGGGACAACCTTTCCAAATGCACAGTGAAGGACTCAGGATCAGCCCCCGTGGGGCCCATTCCATGAAAGGCCAGGGGGTGGGAGGGGGTTGTCCAGTGCTGGGACTGGACAGAATTCCTGGGAATTCTTAGACATATGGTCTCCCAACATTCTCTCGACGACAAGGATGCCCTAAGTCGTGGTCCCTTCCCCAAAGATGGGAAGGAAGCCTTATGGCTAAAATCCATTGAACAATATCCCTAACTTGCCAGGCTCAGAGAGGCTTGGTTACTTGTCTGCCGCCACCCGGCGATTTGAATCTTGACAATTTACTACAATGGGCAGCACTGGACTGCTTGTAGAGAAACTGGTTTCAGCTGGAGCCGCAGCCCTTATGTCCTGAACGAACCCCCCAACCGGGGCCCCCCACTGTGTGGGCCTCCAGGCAGCAGCTCTGCTCCTCACCCAGCCCCCCCTTCCTTTGTTTCTGTTGGGGGTGCAGAGGGTGAGTCTATAGACAGGCACCCTGGTGGTGGCACTGGGAACCCCAGCCAGAGTGCCCCCAGGGTCCTGGTTGGGGGTGTGGAGAGGGGACCCCACGCTGCAGCTCCCCACTGCTCAGACCCAGCCCTTGGCCCTTGGGACATGTGGTCCCAGGAAGTCCACTCAGCCGGCACTGTCCTCTTAGAGTGACCCTGAAGTGACCCTGAAGGCCAGGAAAGGACTTTTGCTGGTGCTCAGGTCTTGGGCGCTTCCTTCTGACCTCCAGAAAAGATCCTGGAGCATTTCTGAGTGGGAGAGGGGCGGAGGGAGAAGCGTGTGGCTGGAACGACGGGGACAGCCCATCGGGCGTTTGCCTTGCGCGCAGCTCACCTGGGTTCCATCCCCAGCGTCCCATGTGGTCCCCTGAGATGTGCTAGGAGTGATCGCCGAGCACAGACAGAGCCAGGAGTGAGCCCTGGGCAGGTGTGGCCCAGAACGAAAACAGACCAGGAGAGAGGAGCACGGTTTGGGGAGTCCAGGGCTCCCTCCCGGGCTTCCGGGCAGCTGCTTCCTCCCGGCCCCTGCCCAGGACAAAGCATGTGGGAGGGGCGGGACCAGTGGCTGCAGGTTTGTTCAGGCCTTAGATCGAGCTTGTTCCTGCATGTCAGGACTCACAGCAGTATCGTGGGCTGGCGGGGGTGAGGGGGGGAATGTTGTGACACCCCCCCACCAGCTTCAAACTCACCTGCACACATTCACTTGGTGACTCTCTTCCACGCAGAGTCCCCTTCCACGCTGTGGATTCGGGGCCAGAGAAGAGAGTACAGTGGTTAGGGACTTGCCTTGCACGCAGCCGACCCTGGTTGCATCCCCAGCACCCCCTACGGTCCCCGAGCACCACCAGGAGTGAGCCCCGAGCGCAGAGCCAGGAGTAAGCCTTGAGCAACACCGCGTGTGGTCTAAAAAAAAAAAACATAAAAGAAACACCCCTGCTGCCTGACCCCCAAACAAACACATAGCCCGTGGGCCCTCATGTCCAGATGGTCGGTGACCCGAGGGGTGACTCCCGAATCCCAGACTCACCTAATCTACCAAGCATCGCCCTCCTAGAGAAAAATAAAAAAAACCCAGAACCAGGAAGGTCATGTGACAGGCAGGAGGCCATGCAGCTATTCCCCAGCAGGGCTGGGCAGGACTCGAACCCCTCCCCTCTCTCCACTGTAGACTGGTGGGTCCATCCGGTCTACGGAATCTCTTCCACACTCCCGTTCTCCAACCCCTCACACCGCCCAAGGGGCGATCTCCAGGGCGACACAGTTCCGCTTCCTCTCCATCCGTTTTCCCTGCAGTCGCCCAGATCCACTCACTCACTGCCTGGACGGACACTCCCTGGGCCCAGGCTCCCGTCCCGGGGGCTGACCCTCCCTCCGGAAGCCTCTCCGGGGGGGTGAGAGGCAGTTCCCTGCCGCCCCCTCTCCTGGCCTCCCCCGGGAGCCCAGCTTGGCTGGCGCGGGCGGGGAGTGAAGCAGGCTGTAGAAACAGAGAAACCTCGGGCCCCTCTCAGAAGTCCCCCGAGGAGGCAGATCTGAGGCGAGGCTGCTGAGAAGGCGCCTGCAGCAATGTCAGTTTGAGAGCAGCCCGGCTGACAGGATGCTGAGCAGGGATTAAGGTCGGGATCAGGGAAGCCGGGGGAAATGAAGGCGAGTTCCCGGCTCTGGCAGCCACTGCCACTGCGCCCGCCACCGCCGCTGGGTTTGTCTTGTTTGTTCTCGCCCTGGGAAAGAAAGCAGGCAGGGAGGGAAGTGGGAGCAGGGCAGAGCAGGGGTGGGGAGGGGGCACAGGAGAGTGGGCAGAGGCCCGGGGAGGCTTCCCCGGGGAGCCCCCCGCCCCACCGTGAGCTCTCTCACGCGGGAAGAAGCAGCCCTTAGTGCCGGTGCCAGGATCGTGGCTGACCCACTTGACCTTGTCCCAGTGCCAATGAGCAGAAGCCACACACCTTCAGAAAGGGCCCGAGAGGACCCCGTCTGCACCCACAAAGGGAACCAAGCGTCTGGGAGAAGCACCCCCCGCTAAGCCTCCATCCCAAACTTGACCAGTGGTGAAAATGTCCCGAGACACCAGTCAAACGGGTGACTGAGTTCTAAGACCACACAATCCTAATGAAAGGTCAACTTCTGCATTGTCCCCGGTGGGGTTGGGTTGTAGAGGGGATGTTAGGAGCTAGACATCTTGTCTCAGACTGGCTCTGCCGCGGGTATGCTGTGTGACCTTGGGCAGGCCAACTAACCTCTCCGTGCCTCAAAATAGTCACACGTCTCATGAGGTTAGAAAGGTGAAGGGGATGGACCCTGGAGCAAGGGTTGGAGGTGGGCCGCCATGCGGGAATTGGGCCTGATGGCAGTTTCAGAGTTACTGAGGGGCCCTGGGAAGGATATTAACTGCAGAGAGACACGGTCACGGTCACGGTCCTCCCGTTGTTCATCGATTTGCTCGAGCGGGCCCAGTAACGTCTCCATTGTGACACTTGTTACTGTGTTTTTCGCATATTGAATACATCACGGGGAGCTTGCCAGGCTCAGCCGTGTGGGCGAGATACTCCCGGTAGCTTGCCGGGCTCCCCGAGAGGGGCGGAGGAATTGAACTTGGATCGGCCATGTTGGCTGCGTGCAAGGCAAACACCCTACCGCTGTGCTATCGCTCCAGCCCAACTGCAGAGAGAAGCCTGACAATCTCCTCCTCTGTCGGCTTCCTGGAGGAAGTGGAGTGTAGGATCTGGTGATGGAGGCTGAGACTTGACACTTGGTGGGGGTCTGGGGGGCCTGGTGTGAAAGTGAGAACCAGGAATCTGGGGTGAAGGACTGAGGAGAAGGTCGCGAGAAATTTAACGATCTGTCTGGGAGAGATGGAAAGTCCAGGTTTCCTGGGAGTCCCATTCCCAGCCAGTCTGGCTTTCAGGCGCCTGGGTCTGCTCCAGGTTCTGTGCTCTTAGCACAGTGCTCAGGGAGCCACGCCGTCCTGAGGATCAAGCCTGGGTCTCCCGCATGCAAAGCCTGTACCCGGTTCACTGTGTTGCCTCTCCAGCCACGGCCAGTCTGCCCAGCTAGGGCCCATGTGACTCCTCGCTCGCTGTCCTGCCAATTAGGGTCAGAGACCATGAAGGGAGCCGGAGCAATAGCACAGCGGGAAGGGCATTTGCCTTGCACGCGGCCGACCTGGGTTCGATTCCCAGCATCCCATAGGGTCCCCTGAGCACCGCCAGGGGTAATTCCTGAGTGCAGAGTCAGAAGGAACCCCTGGGCATTGCAGGATGTGACCCCCAAAACAAAGGTAAAGGTAAAGGCCCTCCCGTTGATCGTCGATTTGCTCGAGCGGGCCCAGTAACATCTCCATTGGAGACTTTGTTGTTACTGTGTCTGGCATATCGAATACTCTCGGTAGCTTGCCAGGCTCTCCGAGAGGGGCGGAGGAATCGAACTCGGGTCGGCCATGTTGGCCGCTTGTAAGGCGAACGCCCTACCCGCTGTGCTATCGCTCCAGCGTGACACAGTAACCCCAAAACAAGAAGTAAATAATTTTTTTGAAAAAGACGACCATGAAGAGATGCTGTTTTATTCCAGAAATCCAGGTGACGGAGTCTCCGGGTCCCTGGGTTCTCTGGACTGGGAAAGGACCAGGGCAGCAGACAGAACTGTAGAACCTTCAACTGGGAGCACATAGTCTCTGAGGCTGTTTCAGATCTGCCACATGCTGTGTGACTTGGTACAAATTGGTTAGCCTCTCTGGGCCTCAGTGAGCTGGTGTGTAAAACAGGGCATGGTGTCCGTGGGAAGTGAGGAGCTGGGCTGGACTTGCTTCTGGTTTTTGGAGCTGGGCCACGAACTCCAGCCTGGTCCTTCCAGGTACCCTTCTTAGGTTCTCGGGACCCCCTCACTGCAGGGGTTCACTGAGTCTGGCGCTGGGGGACAGCTTCTGACCTGTATTCTGGTCTCTGCAGATGTGTGTGTGGGAAGCTTCTGGCAGAGAGTTTTTATCTCCAAGGGCCTGATTTCTGGAGAAGCTGATGCAAAAAAAGCATGTTTTTTTTTAAAATGCCAATTAAAGCATGTATGTATACTTTATAGTAGGAAACTTGGAAAGTACAGAAAAGCACCCCAAAATCAGATAAGTTTCAACCATAATGCATAATTCAGATGGAATCAAAGGACGGTTTTACTGGTTCTTCTAGTTTTTTTTTGTGTTTTTTTTTTTTTGCTTTTTGGGTCACACCCGGTGATGCACAGGGGTTACCCCAGGCTCTTGCACTCAGGAATTACTCCTGGCAGTACTCGGGGGACCATATGGGATAGCTGGGAATCGAACCCGGGTCGGCCGCGTGCAAGGCAAACGCCCTACCCGTTGTGCTATCGCTCCAGCCCCTCTTCTAGTTTTTTCAGCACCACTCGTGGCCATTCACACACAGGCACCCACATTTATGTGCTCACTCGCACTCACGTTTTTGTTGCAGTGTAAGGTGCTTTGTGACGACTCAAGAGAGAGGAATAATGGACTGGAGAGAGAGAGACTAGGTAAGGCACCTACCTTGCGCACTGCTGACCTTGGTTAGATCCTGCCTCAAATACTGTCCCCCAGCAGGAATGATGCTTAAACACCACTGTGTGTGGCCCTAAGACTAGAGAGAAAGAGAAAGGGGGGGGGGGAGAGAGAGAGAGAGAGACAGAGACAGAGAGAGACAGAGAGAGACAAGAGAGAGACAGAGAGAGACAGAGAGAGACAGAGAGGATCAGGCGTAATAAGATAGGAAGACTCTCCCTCCCAGACCATTAAATATTCATCTCCAACATAATTTAAGATAATGTTTGACACCCCCCCCCCTTTGGGTGGTCATAAGGCATGCAATATTATTAGCCCTCAGTGGCTGATTATACAGGTCACTTCCAGATTTTTGTGACGGTAAACAACACTGCTTTGAACACTTTCAGAGAACTGTCTTTGAGGGATGGAATGTGGAAAGTGGCTCATTAGTAATTGTTCACTTAGCCTGAGCGTTTCAGGAGATTTCTAGGACACTCTTTTATTATTATTATTATTATTATTATTATTATTATTTGCTTTTTGGGTCACGCCCGGCGATGCACAAGGGGTCACTCCTGGCTCTGCGCTCAGGAATCACTCCTGGCGGTGCTCAGGGGACCATTTGGGATGCTGGGAATCGAACCCGGGTCGTCTGCGTGCAAGGCAAATGCCCTGCCCACTGTGCTATTACTCCAGCCCTGCAATTCCTTAATTTGTGTGTGTATGTGTGTGTGTGTGTGTGTGTGTGCGCGCTTTTTGGGTCACACCCGGCGATGCACAGGGGTTCCTCCTGGCTCATGCACTCAGGAATCAGTCCTGGTGGTGCTCAGGGAACCATGTGGGATACTGGGAATCGAACCCGGGTCAGCTGCGTGCAAGGCAAACGCCCTCCCCGCTGTGCTATTGCTCCAGCCCCCATTCTTTTTTTTTCCTTTTTGTAGGGGGTGGAGATGGCCACACCTGGGGTTTGTCAGGGCTTGCTCCTGGCTGTACACTCAGGAATTACTCCTGAGAGTGCTCAGAAGACCATATGGGATGCCGGGGATGGAATGCGAGTGGGCCGTGTGCAAGGCAAACCCCCTGCCCATTGTCCTATTGCTCTGGCCCTTCTAGGTCCCTCTTGACTTGGCTCCGGTTTGGCTGAAGACACCCAGTGATCGTGGCCTGGAGGTCTGAGTCTGCCGTCCATGCTCTGGGCTAGAAATGTTGGACTGAGGGGCTGGAGCGATAGCATAGAAGGGTGGGCGTTTGCCTTGCATGCTGCCAACCTGAGTTCTATCCCTGGCATCCCATATGGTCCCCTGAGCACTGCCAGGAGTTACTTATCATTATTATTTTTTCTGGTTTTTGGGTCACACCCAACAATGCACAGGGGTTCCTCCTGGCTCTGCACTCAGAAATTACCCCGGCAGTGCTCAGGGGACCATATGGGATGCTGGGAATCGAACCTGGGTCGGCCACGTGCAAGGCAAACGCCCTACCTGCTGCACTATCTTTTTTTTTTCTTTTTCAGGAATTACTTCTGAGTGACCCTTGAGTTCATCCCAGGTGTAACCCCTGAGTGTCATAGTGTGACCCCAAAACAAAAAAGGGAAAACCAAAAACTAAGAAATGGTGGACCAAGCAGGCGACCTTTCCAGCTAGAAGGCTAGGCTGCCTACTTCTCAGACAGGAACCTTCTGGACACAGCACCCTGGGGGGGCCCCAGCTAATCTCTTATCTCCCTGGCCTCCCCCCCCCCCCCCCCTTCCCACAGCTGACTCACCCAGCCCTTTTGTTATGTCTTCACCCTGAGGCCCTCAGAGCCCTGAGGCCCTCAGAGCCCTTTCCCCTGCCCATGACAGCAGAGCAAGGTTGTGCCAGCTGCCAGCCCCCACCATGCACCCCACTCCCCTCTTCTGACAGCACAGTCCCCTCGGGCCCTGGGCAGTGCCCACTGGGGTCCATTGCCTCCCACCCGCCATGCTGCAGCCTTTGTCTCAGCTCGGGGCTGGAGGAAGGGTGGGGGGTGGGGCGGGGCGGCGGACAGGCCAATGCTGGACACTGCCATTCTTCCTAATCCAGAACTGTAAAATCAGGGATTTTGGAGCTGAGATGCAACTTCCAGGTTTTCAATGGAGAGAGAAAGAGAAAGAGGAGAGAGAGAGAGAGAGAGGGAGAGAGAGAGAGAGAGAGACAGACAGACAGAGACAGAGAGACAGACAGAGACAGAGAGACAGAGACAGAGAGAGAAGAGAGAGGACAGAGAGAGAAAGAAGAGAGACAGACAGACAGATAGACAGAGACAGAGAGCCAGAGACAGAGAGAATAAAAAGAGAGACAGAGAGAGACAGATAGAGACAGAGACAGAGAGACAGAGAGAAAAGAGAGAGAGAGAAGAGAGAGGACAGAGAGAGACAGAGACAGAGAGACAGAGACAGAGAGAGAAGAGAAAGAGAGACAGAGAGAGGAGAGAAAAAGAGGACAGAGAGAGAAAGAGGAGAGTCAGAGACAGAAACAGAGAGAGACAGAGAGGCGGAGAGGAAGAAGAAGAGAGAGAACACGCAAGAAGACCAAAAAAAAAAAAACCCTGAGAGGCAAAATTTACTAATTTAATTTCCACTCCTGGGCAGGCTGTGGCCCCACCTTCTGGCATTTTCTCTCTTTTCCCCAGTTTCGTCTCGCCCCTCTCCAGGGCCCTTCCCTCGTTCCCTCCTCTCTCCTCCAGCCTCTGACACTCTCCCACCCTCCTGTCCTCGGCTCCCCTCCTCTCGCCTTCTTTTCTAAGTTTTTTTTTTTTCTTTCAACTTTTCAAGGTCATTCCGGACTCTTGCCGCCGCCGGTCCCTCGGTGAGCCGCCAGCACCATTGGCGTCCGTGGCCTCTGTTTCCCTGGCAACCCAGTAACCATTAATTTTCAATTAAAGGAGACAAAAAGCTCGATGACAGCTCCAGGTCTGCTGAAGATGTCAAGAATCTGTATTAATATACAGCAAGAGAGCATAATTGTGTGTCCATCTTCCAGAGCAGCGAAAAATGGAGGGATAATTACCAGCTGGAAAGCCACTCTGTAATTTAGTCCTTACTGTCACCGCAGCCCTACACATTAGCATAAATTAAAAGCAGAGTTTATTGTTATCAAAGTGCATTGATATCGCCAGACCCGCTCTCTTCCTTTTAACTGTTTGTCGTGGGTGAGTAACTCCCCGACTCTCTAGGGTCTCCCTGGGTTGGAGAGAGGCAAGGGATGAGCCAGTCCGGGGGGCTCGGAGGCTTGTGGTAAGGGTTTGGCCTGGGGGAGCTGTGATGGGGACGGGGTGAGGGTGTGGGCAGGGCTCTGGGGTCCCCTTTGCACTGGGGGTGCTTGGTTCCCTCCCACCCTCCGCCCCGGGACCCCTGCGGCCCTTCCCAGAGCCCACTGCGGTCTAGCAGGGATTCCCCACTTCTGTGGGCAGGTGATGGGGTCTCCGAGCCAACCTGCTAAACAAAGGCTCCAGCGAGCCGCTGGGCTTCCCCTCTCCTACACTAACATGGGGTGGGCAGGGACCCTCATTCTGGACACGCCCGGCCCTGGGGGAGATGTTCCTGCTTCTTCCACCGCTGCCACCAACGCACCAGGCCCAAGTGGAGCCCCCTTTCCTCACGACCCTCCACTCCCCCAGCGCCCGCGACCCGGATCCCACCACCCTGAACGCTCACCTCCTGGGCGTTGGATCAGAATGAGGCGCCTGGCAGCACGGGGGTGCCAGCGACAGGCACAGAAATCATGAATCTCCGTGAATGGGGTGGGGGGGGGGTTCGACTCCCCTGCGTTGCACCCAGAGAGCGCTGTCCTTCAGAGGGGAATTGAGTGTAATTACCCTTAAGGGAGCGATCCTTACACAGACAGTCACAACACTGACCTCCTGGCTGAGATCTGACAGCAAAATTACAGGCTGTGTACTCAACAGAAGGGGCTTCCTCCTTTTGGGGGGGTGGGGAGGAAGGAAGGAGGAGGAGGAGGGGAAGGAGAGGCAGAGGCTTTGAAGAGAAAAGTGCTGGCTTCCAGCTGCCAGGCATGCCGCTCTCCTCGGCAGGGCGCGAGGTCGGGGAAGATGGACCGAGGCTGGCCGGTTCTTCTGTCCATCCACTGGCTCTCTCAGGGGTGGCCCAGGTGGCCACTGCGCCTCTGATCATCTTTGAGCAAGGGTCTGATTGTGGCCGGGGGTGAGGGGTGGGGCGTTTGGAGGGTTCTGGGAAACTGTTTGGTGAGCCACAGAGGCACATGTCTGTCCCCAGACTCTGCCTCCTCTGATCTCTCCCGTGGAGCCCCAAGTTCCCCCCAGCCCCTCTCCTGTCTTGGAGTGAGCATGTCCTAGGACCAAATTGAGCCCAGGATGCCCGGCAGAGCTCCCAGGCCTCGCCACTCTCCAAGGATGGAGCCCCAGGGGCACCCAGCAGGGCTGGGGCTGACAGTCAAGCCCTGAGGGCCACCCCTCTCAATGGACCTAGGGGCCAGGGGAGGGAGGGAAGCCAACACGCAAATGACACAGCAGGGGGACCCCCACACCAGTGGGCCCACCTCAGAGCCCGTTCTCCTTCTGTTCCTTTGCTGAGCAGGGCTGAGCAGAAATTCCCTCCTGGGTGGCAACGGGGTGAACCGATTCCCTTCAAACATCCGGCGTTTTCGTGGCTGGAGTGATAGTACAACAGGGAGGGTGCTTGCTTGGCAGGGGGCCAGCTTGGAGTTGAACCCTGATGCCCCTCAGATGTCCCCGAGCAGATGTGATCCCTGAATGCAGAGTCAGGGGGGCCCTGAGGACAGCCAGGTGTGGCCCCCCAAAACCAAACTAAACCAAACCAAACCAAATCGAACCAAACCAAACCAAAACAATTGTCTGGGGGGCTGGAGCAACAGTCGAGTGGGTAGGGTGCTTGCTTGCCTGGCTTTGGTCTTGGCACCCCACGTGCTCACCAGCAAACCTCCAGGAGTGAGCCCTGAGCACAGCCAGGGCTTAATACAAACAGAAAACCCTCTGGCTTCTGCAGGGCTGGGTGTGTGCCTGGCATACAGGAAGCTTGGATTTGATCCCCAGCTGCCCCTGGTGCCTGAGCACCGCCAGGAACAGACCCCCCCACCCCACCCCATTCCCCTCTGAGCACAGAGCCAGGAATTGCCCCCTTCCCCAGCACCCATGGGTGGGGGACCCCAAACAAACAATCATCCATGACCAGCTGCCTCCCTGGAGTCCTGGAGGAAATTCTCACTCCCCCCCACCCGCCCCGACCGGCCTCCAGTGGGGGGAGAGTGAGACCCGGCTGGCCAACATCTCTCCCCGTTCTGGGTCTGCCAACAGCAACACACTCGGCTGCTGGGCCGAGAATGTGTCCAGCGGGGGCCACTCTGCGCGGAGGACGGTGGCCGAGTGGGACTGGGATCCGCCCTGTCCATTTCCTGATGACTCCCTTTGCCCCCAGGCCTGGCACCCCACGGGGCGTGGGGAGCGGGGCTCCGAGCCTCCCTCCTCTCTGCTGAAGGGAGAAGGAATTTCAGGGGAAACCCAGCTGAGGCCGGGCCCCTCCCACGGCTCAGAGACAGGGATCCGGCAGCTGGGCAAGGGCCTGGCCCCCGTGCTTTGGGACTTGGATGAGTTTTGGGTGAACCTGCCATTCAACTCTTGGGGCCATGGCTCTGGCCGAGGGTCCTGCCTGGTCCCCTCCCTCGGAGAGCACTGTTTTGAGTCCTCTTTCTGAGTCAGGCTGATCCTCGCCACCCTCTCCGGCTCCTCAGACCTGCAGTTTCCTTTGCAGCAACCCCAGCACTGATGCCATGGCACTGACCTGAACCAGGGGCCACGCGCCAGGGGGCTTGTGGTGGGCAGAAGCGTCAGTGCCCACTCCAGGTGTCCTCGAGCCCTTACAGTCAAAACCCCCCTGACCATGTTCTTTGCGCTTCCCTGGTTTTAATTTTTCCTTTAGTATCTGGGGTGAGGGTTGGTTTTCGGGACCTTCCAAGCCCCCCACCTCCATCTGGGGGGTCTTCAGATCCCAGCATGCTCATTTATTTCCCTTATAGCTGACACCCTCGGTCTCCTTCATGTTCTTCTGCGCCCACAGCTGACCACACACACACACACACACTCACGCACACACACGCACACACATGCACACATGCACACATGTATACATACGCACACATGCACACACACAAGTGCATACACGCATGCACACACATGCACACACACACACGCACATGCACACACACATACACACGCACACACATGCACACACATGAATAAACATGCACACACATGCACACACACAAGCACACACACGTGTGCACACGCACGCACGCACACGCACACACACACACACACACACACACACACACACACACACACACACACAGTCCTCCCAGGCAGGATGCGCAGGACCGACGGCCTTTTTTTCAAGTCTGCGCACAAACGGACCTGCACAGTTCAGAGCCGCGTGGTCAGGGGTCAAGCGTCAAGCGCCCGTGAGTCACTCATCACACTCATTATCTCTTTTCCTCCGCTTTGCTCTCTCCAAGGGTAGAGACTTAATTGTGTTGACTGCTGTGTCCCCAATAACTAGAACAGCGCCTGGTATACAGCAGGTGCTCAGTGGCTCCCCCCAGGCAGGAGGAATCGCCACCCTGGGGGCAGGCATGGTCTTTTCTTGGGGTGGAGATGGGGGCTTGAGCCCTGGGCGTGGCTGGGCCAAGGCCTTCGAGCTGGTAATACCCCGATTGGCGCCACATTGGTTCAGGGGAGGGTGGTCCGGCTGCAGGTCGACCAGTAGCCCCTTCCGAAGAGCTTTCCCCCCGCCGTGCCCTACAGGACTGACGGTTTCCTTCTCTCCCTGCTTCCTCGGTCCCTGTTCCTACCCCAGGGTGCTGTCCTGTTCACGTCCTTCCCCTGGACCCCCAGAGCCCCCGTCCACTTGCAGGGGACCCCGGGAGGCCCCCACACTGGGCCGTGAGTGGCTTCTCTCCCCTCAGTTGTAAATCCCGGCCCCAGAGTGGCCACAGAACATACATCTTAAACAAACACTTCTCCTTGCTGTTCATCTCCCTGTCCTTTAAACAAACTCTTTCAAAGGTTTCTGCTGATAGGAGAGATTTACTGAAAACCATTCCTTGCTTAAAAGCCCTGGGTTTATGCTGCCGGGATGGGGGTGGGGGGTGCGAGTGCGGGTGCGGCGAGTGGGGGGCCTCGGAGCCTGGAGTTTCTCTGTCTCCGGACCACATGTTTATCCTCCAGGCCTAGATAGAGAAGCAACACAGACTAATCTTCATGGAAAAGAAAATAAGAATGCAGGGTGCGGCGCGGGGGAGGGGGGAGTGGGGGCGGGGGAGAGGAGAAGTTTGTTTTTTGTCACTGACTCCTTGAGGTCCTGGCAGGTCCCTCTCTGAGGGACAATGCCTGAGGGTGGGGCGCAGCACCCCTGGAAGGACGGGCCAGGGGCCAGTTCCCTTGAACTTTGCACCAGGGGCTCTTGGCCAGGAGAGACTTCATGGCCCCCCTCCCCCGCCCCCCAAGATGAGGGGCCACTCCCAGGAAGGAGCGGGCAGAGGGGAAGGGCAGCGGTCACACTGACTCCTGCGACCCACCAGCCTTTAAGAAGCACCAACTGTGTGCCAGACCCGGGGGCCAGGGCTGAGGCATGGCACGATTCCTTCAGTAGGCCTGTGCGCCAGGATTGTTCTCCCGGCTGACCACCACCACAGGAAAATCTCTAATCTTTCCAGGGTCTGCACAAGGTAAACCAAGGCACAGGAAAACCAGCAGGACATATATTCCAGAGGTTTTGGGTTTAACTGGAGTGCAGTCTGGTGGGGTTTGTGTGACATGATATAACATCACACACACACACACACACACGTGCGCGCGCGCGCATGCACGCACACACATTTTTTTTTTCTTTTAGCAACGAAAGGTTTTTTTTGAACAAAGTTTATGTAGAAAGATGTGAGCCAGGGAGAAGAAAAGGAATATGTGTTCAAAGAATCTGAACTTCAAGAAGAGCGACCCATAATCTGTTTGGTTTGTTTGTGGGTTTGGGTTTGTTTTTGTGATCTGGAGCCGGAATCCGAGACTCAGACATGCAGGCCCCGTGGCCGAGTGCTCCAACGCCGAGATGCACCCCTCGCCCTTGGTCACGTATTCTACCATACCTCCCTGTAGGGCAGGTGTCTGGGGTGTACGAGCCCTTGGGAATCCATCCTCAGCGTTGCGGAAACAGATTCGTGAAGAAATGCCTGCACAGAGGGCTGGAGTGATAGTCCAGCAGGTAGGGCGCTTGCCTGGCATGTGGCCGACCTGGGTTCAAACCCTGCCTGAGTCCCGCCAGGAGTAATTCCAAAGTACAGAGCCAGGAGTAAGCCCTGAACACTGCTGGATGTAAAAGAAATGCACGAATGATGTGTCCCCCGTGCACAAAGAAAGATGGACATTCTTTTTTTTTTTTCTTTTTGGGTGACACCCGGCAATGCACAGGGGTTACTCCTGGCTCATGCACTCAGGAGTTACTCCTGGCGGTGCTCAGGGGACCATAAGGGATGCTGGGAATCGAACCTGGGTTGGCCGCGTGCAAGGCAAACGCCCTCCCCGCCGTGCTATCGCTCCAGCTCCGCAAAGACCCTGTCTTATCTGTGTGATGAGGGGCTGTCGAGCAGCCCTCTCCTTGCTGCCTGCCCGGTGGGTGGTGTTCCTCTTCTACAACCTCCTCACTAACTCTCCACGGAGTCTCGGAGCTGGTCCCCAACCCCCCACCCCGCTCTCAGATTTTGGAACCTTGAAGAACTTTCTGGGAGGCCGGAGGCAGTGGTGGGGTTTGGAACCACAGTGCCGTGGCCTCTTGTTTCCCCCTGACTCTAGAAGGGGCTCAGGGAATCTTCAAAGGGTCTCCAAGGGCTTTGTCCCCCTACCCGAGTGAGTCTCAGACAAGGAACTGGAGAAATCTCCCCCCGGAAATCCGGTGCTGGAGTGTGTGAGCCCCATTGCCAGGGGTCCCAGAGTTTCAGTTGATGTGAAGCCCTCCTAGTTTTTCTCAGGCCAAAGCCGTTCCTCGGAGGAGCCGAGAGGGAGTGGGCTGGGGAGGGGGCGTCCGGCGGGGCACCGGGGCCTGGCCTGAGGCCCGAGGGCCGCATGGCAGAGCTTCTGTGACTTCCGACTTCCGCCTGTGCTTTGTTGTGGAGTGCAGGGCCCACGCGGCAGGTGGGAAGGGAGTGGAAGGCAGGTAGGAATTCCTCCTCCTTCCTGCCCTTGGCTCGGCCGGAAACCAAGGCCCCTCCTTGGTGTTTACACTGTGTGGGCCCCACCCCTCAAGAGGCCCCCTCCCTGTGCCCCCCCTGCGCCCTCTCTCTCCTGAAAGTACTGTCAGCCTGTGGGCCTCCAGCAGGCAGGGCCTGTCCCAGGGAAGGGGGGAGGCGGGAGGAGCAGGGGGCGAAGGGGGTGGGGGCAGGAAGGGGCCAGCACAGAGGGGTGAGACTAACCAACCTCCCTCCCTCTCTCCCTCCCTCTCTCCCTCTCTCTCTCTCTCTCTTTCCCTCCCTCTTTCTCTCTCTCTCTCCCTCTGCCCCCTCCCCCACGTAGTGACACCCAGGTTCTCAGGCCTCCCCTCCCCCAGCACCCCTTTCCCGGAGTGAGATGCTTCATTTACCCCAAGGTAAACACGACTGATAACAGCCTCTGAAGTGACCCTTTAAGAGCGAAGAGCGTTTTGGCAGTGGCCGCGCTGTTTGTCCATTATTCTTTGATTTACCCAACAGTGCCCTCCAGCATTCCTGGAGACCCTCCCTGCCTGGGACAGCCTCCCCGGGCACGTCTGGGGGGCCGTTTGGCGGGCGGGCTGCTGTCCAGGCTGGGGGCTTCGCGGGGCTGACACCCACGCCCTCGTACACAATCTCAGGTCTCTTTCTTTGGCCACGGTCCAAGCCGGCTTCTTACGTGAAGGGAAGGTAACGCACCCTCACGGGAGACACAGTGAGGGCGGCGCTGATCAGGACGAACAGGGTGCTGTGCAGGGGAGGAGGGGCGGGGGCCTTCCTCAGGGGGTCACCCCCTGGAGGAGTGGCCCATGATGGTGAGTTGGCGCCAGGCTTTTCAGGGCCCTGGGCAGGAACCCACCCAGGAAGTCTGCCGGGTGGGGTCAAGACAGAGAGGGTCACCGGCTTCAGGCTCTGGCTTTGTTCTCTTTCGGTGTCTCCTCAGGAGAGGAAGGGCCAGCGTGAGCTGCCAACAGAGACGCTGAGCTCAGAGCTAAGGGACCCAGGGAATCTTCTCGTCCTAGAGCTTGTAGAGTCAGAGGCCTGCATATAGTCAGTCTCCTCCTCCTCCTCCTAGTCCTCTTCCTCCTCCTCCTCCTCCTTCTCCTCCCCCTCCTCCAGCTCATCCTCCTTTTCCTCCTCTTCCTCCTCCTCTTCCTCCTCCTCTTCCTCCTCCTCCTCCCCCTCCTCCAGCTCATCCTCCTTTTCCTCCTGCTCCTCCTCCTTCTCCCCCTCCTCCCCCTCCTTCAGTTCATCCTCCTCTTCTTCCTCCTCCTCCTCTTCCTCCTCCTCCTCCTCCCCCTCCTTCAGCTCCTCCTCCTTTTCCTCCTCTTCCTCCTCCTCTTCCTCCTCCTCTTCCTCCTCCTCTTCCTCCTCCTCCTCTTCCTCCTCCTCCTCCCCCTCCTTCAGCTCCTCCTCCTTTTCCTCCTCTTCCTCCTCCTCTTCCTCCTCCTCTTCCTCCTCCTCCTCCTCTTCCTCCTCCTCCTCCTCCCCCTCCTTCAGCTCCTCCTCCTTTTCCTCCTCTTCCTTCTCCTCTTCCTCCTCTTCTTCCTCCTCCTCCTCCTCCTCCTCCTCCCCCTCCTCCAGCTCATCCTCCTTTTCCACCTCTACCTGCTCCACCTTCTTCTCCAGCTTCTCCTCCTCCTCCTCCTGCTGCTCTCCCTCCTCCCCTCCTCCCCTTATGCCTCCTCCTCATTATGATTATTTGGGGGGAAGGGTCATCTCTGACTGTGCTTGGGGCTTCTCCTGGCTCGGTGCCCAGGGGTCACTCCCTGGTGATGCCCAGGGACCGTGCAGGTGGAGAATCGGTCCGCGGCCTCCTAATGGCAAGCCTTGCACTCCGTGCAAGGAGCCATCTCCCTGGGAGTGCCATCTTCAATTAAACTTATTTTCCACCAAGCTGTACAGTTTCCAAAGGATCAAACCATTGAGTTGTAGCTCCAGTTGAACCGGGAGGAAGAAGCGGAGTGGGGAGAAATTGGGGTGGCATGAGGCGTTGAGGCGCTGAGCTCTGCTCCCCATACCCCCCACAATGCGATCCAGAGCCCCCCAGTGACTTTCCAAGGCTCCCAGAGCCCACGCAACACACGGAGCAGCCCAGTGATGTTTCACAGACAAGGGAGCGGTCAGTCTGCAGTGCTGGCACCCTGGACTCATGATACATCCTCTACAGAGTCCTCCCAAAGGACCCTCCAGGAACACCCCCCAATTTGCTCACTGGGCTCGCTCCTGATCCACTGCTTGAGTAATTTTTGCATTTCTCCTCAGATCGATCAACTTCCCTCGCATTTTTAGGATGTTATTTGATTTTCATTTGTGTGTGTGTGTGTGTGTGTGTGTGTGTGTGTGTGTGTGGTGTGTGTGTGTGTCTGTTGCTCAAGGCTTGCTTTTAGCTCTGTGCTCAGGGCTCACTCCCGGTGGTGCTTGGGGGTCCAGATGCTGTTCCGAGGATCAGACCCAGGTTGGCTGTGTGCAAGTAAAGTGTTTACCCCACTGTACCATATCTTTGTCTCTTTGTCTCTCTCTTTTTTTATAAGTTTCTGGGGTCACACCTGCCAGTGCTCAGAGGCTATTCCTGTTGTGGTACTCAGGAATGGCCCCTGGTGGTGCTCAGGGGACCAAATGTGGAGTCAGGGATTCAAACTCGAGTCTGTTTGGTACAGGGCAAGAGCCTTGAGCCCTGCATCCCCTCTCCAGACCCAACTTCCTTTGCATTTCTGCCTGTCTCACTGAGTCAGCAACAGGGCATCATGGATCCTCTGAGATCAGGGACATATTTTAAAATTTTATTATTATTACTATGATTGGTTTTGGGGCCACACAAGTGGTCCTCAGGGATTACTCCTGCCTCTGCACTCAGGAATTACTCCTGGTGGTGCTCGGGGGACCCTATGGGATGCCGGGGATTGAACTTGGGTAGACCGCGGGCAAGGCAAACGCCTACCTGCTGTGCTATTGCTCCGGCCCCAAGGGGGCTGTGTTCTTCTGTCTCTAGCATGCAGACCCCAAACAGATGAGCAGGGCTGGCACCATGCCTTCTACGGCAAAGACATGGTGGCGGAGGGCGGAGGACTCAGCCAGCTGGGCAACCCAAATGCCCAGCAACTCAGCCAGGGAAGACATTGAGTTTGATTAGACCTTAGTCAGCTACTTGGAGACCTACAGGGGGTGAGTGGTTGGTGGGGGGTGTCACCGGGGAGGGAAGAGCCTTCCTCCCGGCAGCACCACGACCTCAGGAAGAGAGCAGAGAGCGGTGTAGAGGAGAAGGCAGCCCTCTGCACCCTCACGACTACACATTTATTTCCTCTCCTCTGGCATTTTAAGAGCCCAGCCTCAAACCCTTCAAGGGCTTTTGAAACAATTAGATTTGCAAGTGCCCGGTGCTTGGTTTAATTGCTTAAAAGCCACTTCAGGCTCCAACTGACCCAGAGGAGAGCTGGGGGTTTGCAGGGGAAGGGAGAGCCGGGAACTCAGCTGTCCAGAGGACTCACTGGGCCCCGGGTGAGACTAGAGGGACCCTTCCTTGCCCCCCCTCCCCACCTCGTCTGTAGGGAGTCCCCACACCCAAGCTTTGTATTATGTAGCTTCTCATGCAAGTCTTGGACCCCACCCCTCGGGGTGCTTGGACAGGAGTGCCACCATGAGTTTTCAGAGTTCAGACCCAAAGCAAGAGACAAGCTGTTATTCTGGAAACTTCTCTAGGTGGACATAGATCTCTTCTCCAACTGAGCCCTTGGTTTTTGTTCGTTCTGTTTGCGGTCACACCTGGTGGTGCTCAGGGCTTACTCCTGGCTCTGTACTGAGGATTACTCCTGGCGGTGCTTGGGGGACCATATGGCGTGCCTGGGATTGAACCTGGGTCGGCCACATGCAAGGCAAATGGCCTACCTGCTTTACTACCACTCCAGGCCTACAATTTGAGTTCTTTTTACCTTTCTGGAACATCTATATATCTATATCTATATATATATCTATCTATATATATATATATATATATTACACACACACACATAGCACCATAGCACTGTTATTCATCGATTTGCTCGAGCGGGCCCAGTAACGTCTCCATTGGAGACTTTGTTGTTACTGTGTTTGGCATATCGAATACGTCACGGGGAGCTTGCCAGGCTCTGCCGTGCGGGCGGGATACTCTCGGTAGCTTGCCGGGCTCTCTGAGCGGGGCGGAGGGATCGAACCTGGGTCGGCCGCGTGCAAGGCAAACACCCTAGCTGCTGTGCTATCGCTCCAGCCCTATATACATATATAAATTATAATATATATAATTCTATATATAATTCTTCTCTCTGGGCTAGAGCGATAGTACAGTGGGTAGGGCACTTGCCTTGCATGCGGCTGACTTGGGTTCGATCCCTGGGACCATATTTGGTTCCCTGAGCACGACCAGGAGTGATGCCTTGTCTCACTCCTCCATATCCAAAGGGAGAAATCCTCTTACATGCTCAGGACCAGGCCAAGCAGTGGGGACACTGGGACGGATTCTGCTTTCAGACTGACCTCTTTTTTTTTTTTTTTTTTGCTTTTTGGGTCACACCCGGCGATGCTCAGGGGTTACTCCTGGCTCATGCACTCAGGAATTGCTCCTGGTGGTGCTCGGGGGACCAGATGGGATGCTGGGAATCGAACCTGTGTTGGCCATGTTGGCTGCGTGCAAGGCAAACGCCCTACCCGCTGTGCTATTGCTCCAGCCCCCAGACTGACCTCTTTTTGGTCAACTCTAGACATATAAACGCATCAGTGGTTTGGCCAAATATCTCTCAGCACCTGCTGTGTTCCAGGCATGTAAGCAGAGAGAGAACCTGCTCCGTGTTTGAGTGAGTGGCCGAAAAGCAGACTGGGGGAGCGGAGAGAGGTGGGTAAGAAGGAGCTTGGAGGTGGGGATATTTGAGCTGTGATTCCAGTGAAGGGGAATGACACAGCTTATGCAAAGGTCCTGGGGTCTGGGTACTCAAAGAGAAGCAAGTGGCCAGTGTGTCTGGAGCCAAAAGGAGGGAGAGGTGTGGGGAGGAGGCCCAGAGGGAAGATAGGCTGTATCCGTCTGAAACATGGGCTTGGCAAGACTGTCAGATTCTGGCGTGAGGTGAAAGCCACTGGGGAGACCAAATAGCCCGTGATATGAGAAGATTTAAAGTTTGTTCTGTTTTTGTCTTTGGGAGGTTCTTTTTTTTTTTTTAAGGCCACATCCAGCAGTGCTCGGGGGTTACTCCTGGCACTGTGCTCAGGGATCACTCCTGGCAGGGCTTTGGGAAACATCTGAGGATGTGGGTTCCAAACCCAGCAAGCACTTGCGAAACAAGGACCTTCCCGCTTACAGTTTCTCTGGTCCCAAGCAGATGGAAGTGTTAATAGGCTCACGGGGCTGGCGTGTTGGGGCGACGGCCAATAGCTGGGGCACATGCTTTGTATGTGGGAGTCTTGGGTTTGATCCCAGGCACTAGGCAGACTCACCACACCCTCAGGCATCACAACAAAGGGAGACAGAGAGGGGAAGGAAATCAATGAACCAATAAATGCATAAAACAAATTTTTTTTTCTTTTTGGGTCACACCCGGCGTTGCACAGAGGTACTCCTGGCTCTGCACTCAAGAATTGCTCCTGGCCGAGGTTCACGCCATGGCTTGGAGTCCAGCCGCACATGCTAGTGGGAAAGACCGCTCCCATAGAGAAGGGAGCACCAAGTAAAGGGTGTTGGGAGGATCCTCCCAGGATGGGAGAAGCATGCTGAAAGTAGACTATAGACCAAACATGATTGCCACTCAATGCCTCTTTTGCAAACTACAGCACCCAAAAGGAGAGAGACAGCAAAAGGGAATGCCCTGCCACAGAGGCAGGGTGGGATGGGGGAATGGGGGGGAGGTGGGAGGGATACTGGGATCATTGGTGGTGGAGAATGGGCACTGGTGGAGGGATGGGTACTTGGTCATTGTATAACTGAAACCCAAGCACAAAAAATTGTAAGTCTACGACTGTATCTCATGGTGTTTCACTAATAAAAATTACTATAGCTGTCCTCCCGTTGTTCATAGATTTGCTCGAGCGGGCCCAGCAACGTCTCCATTTTTTGAGACTTGTTGTTACTGAGTTTGGGATATCGAATACATCACGGGTAGCTTGCCAGGCTTTGCCGTGCGGGCGAGATACTCTCGTAGCTTGCCGGGCTCTTTGAGAGGGGCGGAGGAATCAAACCCAGCTCGGCTGGGCTGGCTGCGTGCAAGGCAAACACCCTACCACTGTGCTATTAAAAAAAAAAAAGAATTGCTCCTGGCCATGCTTGGGGATGCTCGGGGACCATATGGGATACTGGAAATCGAACCCCGGTCGGCCTCAGCCGCATGCAAGGCAAATGCCCTACCCGCTGTGCTATCGCTCCAGCCCCATAAAACATTTTTTTTTTTTCAAAAGGGCTTGCTCTGGGTCCTGGCGGCCAGCCTGGTGTGAACAGGCAGGGGAGCACAGGGCCAGGGAGGTTGTGATGATATGGGGTGGGGGGAGGGCTGGGAAACTGGGACAGGCATGGAAACTGGGAGCCTGGTTTAATGTTTTGTTTGTTTGGGTTTGGGGCCACGTGTGGCAGTGCTAGGCGGTGCTCCGTGCTCCTGATGGTGCTCTCCAGTACTGGCAATCCAACCCGGGTTGGCTATGCGCAAGGCAATCACCTTACTCTTGTACTAGAAGGCTGATGTGAGTTTTTTTGGTGTTGTTTCATTTGGGGGGAGCACACCCAGCGGTGCTCAGGGCTTATTTCTTGGCCCTTCACTCGAGAGATCACTCCTGGTGGGCTTGGAAGACAATATGGAGGCCGGGGATCGAACCAGGTCAGCCTCATGCAAGGAAGCTTCCTAGTTGCTGTCCTATCCCGCCTCGAAAGCTGATATAAATATGGAGCTTGGCAGGGAAGCTCAGCCTCCTTGGCTTCCTCCTCCCTCCCCTGCATCCTTACAGCTGTCGTGGTGACCCAGAGGCCGTCACACACGTGCGGGGTCTGGTGCCTGGACAGCAGGTCTCAGGGCCTTCCCTGGCGCTCCCAGGTGTGGTCGGGGATTGAACTCGAGGCCTTACACTTGCACGCCAGGTGCTTCTGCGCTGAGTCCTACCCCCAGGCTGCAGGTTTGAGCCCCATCACCAAATGACCTCCGAGCATTGCTGAGTGTGGCTGTTAGGGTGGCCTGGGTGGTCCCTGGTACCACAGGGACTGAGCATGCCACATGCTTGGATCCCAGTCCCGAAAACTGGCCTAGTGGCCGAGGACTGCTAGAAGTGTCCCTGGGCTTTCTGGGAACTGTGTAGACAACCACCAGGAACATAGGACGAATCGGTCCAGACAGGATGCGGGGACCGCAAGCCCCAGGTGTGTGCCTCCCTATTGCCGGGTGCTGGGAGCCCGTTCCGAGGTGGCGGTGGTGAGACTGCCAGAAGATGGGGAAGGGCCGAGGCTGAGGGCTCGGGCATCTGGCCGGAGGGTTGGGACTTGCTTCCATGCGAAGTAGGAGCCGCAGAGGGAAACAGGCCTGGCAGTGCCCTGATCCTGTCTGTGCTGGAGAAACAGCTCGGGCCATGGAGGGTCGGAAAGGCAGGCCGGGGCAGGAGGATTGAGCTCCCGGGGAGGCTGTGGTCGGGCGAGGGGGTCATGGCAGGGCGTGGAGAACTGTCCAGAAGGGAACACTGCCCAGAGGTTTTGCTGGTGGGTCGAATAAAGGGACTAGAAATGGGAAGAACGAAGAGAGAGAGAGCCAGGGGGCTGCAGAGATAGCACAGCGGGCAGGACAGTCCCCTTGCACACGACTGATCCGGGTTCAATCCCCAGCATCCCCGAGGGGCCTCTGAGACGTATGAGGAGTGACCTCTGAGCACAGAGCCAGGAGTCAGTCCCGAGTACCACCAGGAGTGGCCCCCAAACGAAGCAGAACAAAGAGAGAGGGACCCACACTTGGCTCTGCTGAGGCTGAGGGCCCCCCAACGGGTCCTCTCACAAGCCCACCTGGAGGCCCCCTCCCCACCCTTCCACTGTAGTCTCTGGGGCCCCACGACCCCTCTGCGGCCGGTTCTGTGTCCTCCTCCAGGAGGTCGGCGGAGTGAGTGTGTGTTTGTGAGTGTGCGTGCGCGTGTGGTTGAGGGGGTCGTGGGCCTGCTCCTGAGGGCCTTCCTGGCTGAGGGGGACGTTGGGGGTGGGGAGGGAAGGCCGCTGGGGGAGCACAGCGAGGGGGGGGGAACAGGCCTGCAAGAAGCCTGGGAACCCCGCACTTAAACTGGCCCTCCCCATCTTCCGAAGGGCCCGGTGTCAGCCTGGGAGAAGAGAACAGTATTTTATTTAACAGTTTGTGGACTTGATTTATAACTTTTAAATATTTAGACATATGGAATGTGGGCCTCCATTTGTACTTTTGCCCGGCCCAGGAGGGGCACGTGGAAAACTGCCCAGGACCAGGATTATGTCTTACTTGCCTGTTCACCTCCTGCTGCTCCTCCCCACACCCTCAACACACACACACACACACACATGCATACCCACACATGCACACGCACACACGTACACATGCACACATGCGTGCACACACACATGCACGCATGCACACATACACACACACACGCACATTCACGCACACACATGCACATACATGCAAACACGCACACACATGCACACGTGCACATATGCACACACACCTACCTGTACACACATACATATACACACATGCCTATAGACACACACATACACACACATGCACACGCACACACACGTACAATGCACACATGTGTGCACACACATGCATGCATGCACACATACACACACATACACACACACCCACATTCACGCACACACGTGCACATGCATGCAAACACGCACACAGATGCACACATGCACACACGCACACACACATGCACACTTGCACATATGCACACACACCTACCTGTACACACATACCTATACACACATGCCTATACACACACATATACACACACATACACACATGCACACAAGCACCCGTGCCATTCTGGGGCCGCTGAGCCCCTGTAATTTCCATCCAACTGGAAAAAGAGTCAGGTCCCAGTCTGCTGTGGGGACGGTGGACTCCGTGTGGGGGCAGGGAGGTATTCAGGAGGAAGGGGTGGGGAGGGAGGCTGGTCAGGCAAGCGTGATGTCAGGCAGGGGCTGGAGAGGAAGGAACTGTCCCAAGTCCCATGCCCCTCCCCTGGGCACCGCGAAGGACGAGGTGTCCAGCAGAGAGTTGGTGATGGCCAGTACAGGCTGTTCTAGTCCTTGAAGAGTCTCTTTTGAGGGGCTATAGAGGTCACATTGCCTGTGACCCAGCCGGGTTCCTATCTTGATGCCACACAGTCCTCTGAGCACCGTTGAAGTGGACCCCCATGCACAGAGCCAGGAGTAGCCCAGGAGCACGGCTGGATGTGGTCCCCAAGCCCAAATCAACAAGCACTTGTAGGGAGGCTCTCCCCTCTTCTCAGCCCTCTGCTTGGTGGTTGCTGTCCCAGGGGGTCACACATCCATGGGGTGCTGGGGGGTCTCATCGGTAGAGCTGCTGCCAGGACCCAACAGGGCCAGCAGGGCCCTCCTTGTATACCAGAAAGGCGCCCTTCTTTAGGGGGTCACACCCAGCGATGCTCAGGGGTTACTCCTGGCCCTACACTCAGGAATTACTCCTAGCGGTGCTTGGGGGACCATATGGGATGCCGGGGTTGGAACCTGGGCCGACTGCGTGCAAGGCAAACGCCCTCCCCGCTGTGCTACCCCTTTTTATTGGTGTCACGATTTACAGCACTGTCAGTAATAGTTCCATGTGTACATGATCCCAACTCCACACACATCACCAGAGTGCCTGCTCCCCTCCCCAAGGCCCCTGGGACACCCCGCCACCACCCCACACCCCCTGAAGTTTGATTCTACAGACCGGCTCTGTTGCCTTTGGTCACTCGTTCCCCTTAACTATGTCCCTGTACATCCCAGTTGTGAGAGACGATTCTATTCCTCCCTCTCCTTCTGTCTGACTTTACTCTGCTTTGTCCTCTCTGTTCATCCAGGAGGCAGCAAACTTCACAGGTTCATTTTTTTCCTCTTTTGTGGTGGTGGTAGGCTGGAGTGATAGCACAGCGGTAGGGCGTTTGCCTTGCGCGCAGCCAGCCTGGCCGAGCCAGGTTCGATTCCTCTGCCCCTCTCGGAGAGCCTGGCAAGCTACCCGTGACATATTCAATATGCCAAACACAGTAACAAGAAGTCTCACAATGGAGACGTTACTGGGCCCGCTCGAGCAAATGGATGAACAACAGGAGGAGAGTGACAGACAGTGACAGACCTTTTGGTGGTGGTGGTGGTGGTTGAGGTAGGGGGTGTTGGCCACACTTGGACGTGCTCAGGGCTTTTGCCTGGGCTCTGTGCTCAGGGATCACTCCTGGCGGAGTTTGGGGGATCATGCAGGGTTTTGTGGATCAAAGCTAGGTCAACTGCATGCAAGGTGTACTATCAGCCTGGCCCCAGGTTCATCTCTTCTTAAAGCTGAGTAGTATTCCATTGTGTATATGTACCAGAGTTTCTTTATCCCATCATTTGTTCTTGGACATTTGAAGGTTGTTCCCAGATGTCGGCAATTGTGAATAGTGCCACAAAAAAAAAAAAAACCAGAGGGGTGCAGGTGTCTTTTTACTGCTTTAGGTACCTTGGGGTAGATGTTGAGAAATGAAATTTCTGGGTCATCTGTAAGCTCGATCACGATCACGATCATCCTGTTGTTCGTCGATTACCTCAAGCAGGCCCCAGTAATGTCTCCTTTGTCCTAGCCCTGAGATTTTTAAACAGTGCCATATTCAAGGCTCTTTCAGGGCTAGGAGAATGAGACCCATCATTGTTACTGGTATTTGGCATATTGGGTACGCCACGGGGAGTTTGCCAGACTCTGTGAGCTCAATGTGTTCAGTTTTTCTGGGTTTTGTTTTATTTCCTGTGGGGGCTACACCCAGTGGTGCTCAGGGCTTATTCTTTGCTCAGTGCTCAGGGATCACTCCTGGTGGTGCTTGGGAGACCACATGGGGCGTTGGGGATCCAACCTGGGATGGCCACGTGCAAGGCAAGTGGACCCACTGGATTGACCATCTATTGGGCTGGGGTTGCGTAGGGGTGGGGGTTTGGGGGAAGGAAGTTCTTCTTGGAAGACGATAGCGCAGCAATGTACAGACCAGAAGCAACGAAGCAGCTGGGGCGCTGGGTTGGATGGAGCATGAGACAGCCTCGAGGCTCTCTCGGGGTCTGAGGCTTGAACCCAGGGCCTCACTCAGTCAGCACTGGGCTTTCTCGAGTGAGCCATTTCCTGGGCCCTGAAATCCTTTTACTTATTTTTAGCAATGGGCTGGAGTGACAGAACAGTGGGTAGGGCATTTGCCTTGCACACAGCAGACCCGGGTTCGGTTCCTCTGTCTCTCTCGGAGAGCCCGGCAAGCTACCGAGAGTATCCAGCCCACACGGCAGAGCCTGGCAAGCTCCCCGTGGCATATTCGATATGCCAAAAATGGTAACGACAAGTCTCACAATGGAGACGTTACTGGTGCCCGCTCGAGCAAATCAATGAACAACGGGAGGACAGTGGGACAGTGCTATTTTTAGCAATGGAGGCGCAAGGCAGGGGACTCACTGGGGACCAGCGGCTCTGTCTTCCCTGCCGCAGCCATGTCCCAACCCACAGCCTGTCTCCGGGGAAGGCTGGTGACACCTCCTTGGAAAGTTGCCTGACTTGGGAACAAAATAAAATGACACTCTGACATCACCCACAGACTGAGATGCTGGATTCTGGCCCCACCTCCCACGGCTGATCATCTCACAGAAGGACACAGACATGGTAGGGTGGGAGGTGGGGGAGGTTTACATGGAAAGAACATCCGGTGAGGCTTTTTCTGGTCCTGATTGGAACCGCCTTGTGATCTGGGATGAGTCACTGGCCCTCTCTGATCTTGGTTTCTCCATTATAACATGAGAAGGTTAAAATTGATCACGGGGGCTGGAGCAATAGCACAGCGGGTAGAGCATTTGCCTTGCACGCGGACGACCCAGGTTCGATTCCCAGCATCCCATGTGGTCCCCCGAGCACTGCCAGGAGTGATTCCTGAGTGCATGAATCAGGAGTAACTCCTGTGCATTGCCGGGTGTGACCCAAAAAAAGCAAAAATAAATAAATGGATAAATAAATAAATAAAATAAAATAAAAGCTACCGAGAGTATCTCGCCCGCACGGCAGAGCCTGGCAAGCTACCCATGATGTATTCGATATGCCAAACACAGTAACAACAAGTCTCATGATGGAGACGTTACTGGGCCCGCTCGAGCAAATCGATGAACAACGGGAGGACCGTGACTGTGACCGTGATCATGGGGATAAACTGTTTTTCCAGGGCTGGAGAGAGACTACAATTGTACAGTGAATACAGTGCTTACCTTACATGAGCCTGACCCAGGTTCGATTCCCAGTGTCCCCTAGGGTCCCCCAGGCACCGCCAGGAGTAATTCCTGAATGCAGAGCCAGGAGTGACCCCTGAGTATCACTGGGTGTAAACACCCCTCCAAAAAATAAAAAAAACCCTAAAAACAAAAACATACACCGAAAACTTTGTTTTGTTTTTCTTCTTAATGATGGGGTCTGTGGAGCTGATAACATTATCACCGAACTATCATAAAGAACAAGGCTGCCAGGTATGTGACTTCATTGACGAGGCACTTGGGGCTTCCTGGGATGGGGGGTAGAATCGGCCCTGCTCCTCGCCATGACAGTGCTCCAGGTTGCCACCCTCAAATGCCTCCTCCAGCTTCTGACCGACCATGATCCCAGGGGCACACATACTAATCTCGGAACCCAGGGGCTTCTGGCAGTAATCCCTCTAGATTTATTACTAAAATATTAGAATTCCAAATTCGCGTGACCGCTATTGTGGCCACACAACATCATATGCTCTCTTCATAATCAACATTAGAAAACAAATTTTCTAATGATGACTTTGTGGCAGGTCTGAATGTGGGGGAAAATTCCAAATAACAGTGGTGGGTCTTTTGTCGTAATATTGAATATGATCAACATAGAGAGTGTGAGAGAGAGAGAGAGAGAGAGAGAGTAAAGTGGAAATCTGCCACACAGGTGGGAGGTGGGTGGGAGGGGGGTATACTGGGGCTCTTGGTGGCGGAAAATGTGCACTGGTGAAGGGACATGTATTTGATCATTGTATGACCGACCGAGACTTGAACTGAAAGGCTTTGTGACTGTTCTCACGGTGATTCAACAAATAAATAATATATATATATATATATATATATATATATATATATAAAAGAACAAGGCTGCTCTGGTGGTTGCGGGGTCGGGGGGGCTTGCAATTTCTGCTTCTTTGTTCCTTGTATGTTTAGGAATTATTTGTTGTAGTTGTTGTTTGGGGTCAGCTGTGCTCAGGGGTCAGCTTCTGGCTGTCTGCTCAGGGGTCAGCTTCTGGTAGTACTTGGGGACATACGTGGTGCCGGGTTAAGACTGGGATCGGCCGCATGCAGAACAGTTGGGTTAGCTCCTTTGATATCTCTCAGGCCCTCAGTTCTTAGGAATTTGTAGAGAATTTCTTTTTTTTTTCCTTAGAGGGGGTCCTGTCCAGTGATATTGGCCAGCTGTGCTTTAGACCACCCTGGTCCTGCCCTGCAGTGTTCAGGGGCCCACGCGGTGCCAGGATCCAGCCTGGCTTCCAGTGCACGCAGGGTCCATGCTTCAGCTCTTTAAGCTTTCTGCTCAACCTCCCGAAGAAAATATGTTTTTCTTTTAGTTTTTGGGTCACACTTGGAGGTGCTGAGGGCTTACTTCTGGGCCTATGTTCGGGGATCCCTCTGAGCAATCTTGGGGAGCCGTATTGGGTAGCAAAGATCAAACCTGGGTTAGCTGCGTGCAAGGAAAGCGCCCTACCTGCTGGATTATCACTCCGGCCCCCGAGAGACACTTCTAAAGGCCACTCGCATTGCACCTGATCGTTCAGCCTGAACCACACCGAGGAGGACCCGGAACAGCCTGGTGGAACACATCAGGCTGAAATGGAAGGCCAGAACTGCACGCCTGCAGGAGTGACAGGCAACCTGGACAAGGAGGGACGTGAGCAAAGAGGCAGAGACAGGCCCAGGAAGGAGACCTGGGCAGGCCCAGAACTGGCATGGAGGGCACCTGTTGACCCGGAAGTAAAAGAACTTGAGAAAGAGTTCCAGGCTGTGTCCATGGGGATTTCCCAGGAGCAGCCAGGGGTAAATACAATTTTTTTTTTCTTGCTATCTGGGCCACACCCAGCGATGCTCAAGGGTTACTCCTGGCTCTGCTCTCAGGAATTACTCCCAGCAGTGCTTGGGGGACCCTATGGGATGCTGGGGATTGAACCCAGGTCGACCACGTGCAAGGCAAATGCCCTACCCGCTGTGCTATTGCTCCAGCCCCGTAAATGCAATTTTTGCAACAACTGGAAATGGATGAATGAACTCCTTCCTGCAGAAGGCAGGGTGACCCTGCCGTGGGGCTGGGGAGGGAGATTCTAGGACATCTGATGACACCAGTTTCTCTTGAGAGGGTGGCTTCGAAGAAGAAGCCTAACAGATCTAAAGGCCCAGCAAGGGAAATGAGGGGTCTGTGTTCTCAGACCAGAGTGGACCCCGGGGCACTGAAGTCTCTGGGTCCTTCCTGACCTCTGTAGTAACAGCTGAGCTTTCATCAGCTTCTATGCACAGCCATTATCAGGAGGGGTGTGTGTGTATGTGTGTGTGTGTGTGTGTGTGTGTGTGTGTGTATGGGGGGAAGAGAGGGTAGAAAGAGAGAAAGGGAGGGGGAGAGAGAGGGAAGGGGGAGAGGGAGTGGAGAGAGAAAGAGTGCATGTATGTATGTGTGAGTGAAGTGTGTGTAGGACTGGAGAGAGAGTGGGGGGGGGGAGACTGTATTTTTTTTCTTTTTGGGTCACACCCAGCAATGCACAGGGGTTACTCCTGGTTCATGCACTCAGGAATGACTCCTGGCCATGCTTGGGGGACCATATAGGATGCTGGGAATCGAACCCGGGTTGGGCCGCGTGCAAGGCAAACGCCCTCCCCGCTGTGCTATAGCTCCAGCCCCGAGAGAGTGTATTTGTATGTGTGAGTGAATGTGTGAGTAGAACTGGGAGTATATGAACGTATAAGTATGTGTCTGTGTATGTGTATGAGTGAGTGTGAGTGAGTGTATGTGTGTGTGTGGGGGGGTGACTGGAAGTGTGTGAAATAGGTGTGTATGAGTGAATATGTGTTTGAGTGAACGTATGTAGGACTGGGAGTGTGTACATGTATAAGTTGTGTGTGAGTGTCAGTGGCTGTGAGTGTGTGAGTGACAATGTGGGGTGGGGACTGGAAATGCGTGAATGTGTGTGTATGATTGGGTGTATAAGTGTGTGTGTGTGAGTGGGACTGGGAGTGTGTTCATGTGTCTGTGTGTGTGTGTGTGAGTGGATATGTGTGTGAGTGAACGTGTGTATAGGACTGAGAGTGTGCATCTGTGTGTGTGTGCGCGTGTGTGTCTGAGTATGTGGGTGCGTGTTATTTCAGGTGCCTTTCAGCCCCCCCCCCCCATGCATGCAGGCGAGCACGCAGTCGCCCGCTTTCTCCGTTGCTCGCGTGTTCCTGGCCGTCCCCATGCTCAGAGCTTCCTCCCCTGCCCCCACAGGCCTCCCCACCCTCCGCTCCAAACCCACACCTTGCTCTCAGCCTCCCTCCATTCCTCTCTCTCAGCCCCTGGCCTCCACGCCGCCATAAATCTGGAACTCGGGAGTGTGAATGTGTGTGTGTGTGTGTGTGTGTGTGTGTGTGTGTGTGTGTGTGTGTTGGAGGGTGGGGGGCTGGGGTGGAAAAGCAGCAAGGCAAAACCCACCCCGGTTAATGAAAACGGCGATAAATCTCTGTCTATCAGGTTTGTTGTGAGCACAAACATTGCCAAACAAGGCCCAGATGGCCTGCAGGCCCTCCTCCCCACGGTCTGTGGAGCTTTAAATGGAAATGGTGCTTCCAGACATCCAGTTACCGCTTGGAAAACGGGGCACCCGGAGTTTAGGGGTCTGGCCAGGAGGCAGGGAGTGGGCTGGGCGGAGGCCCTCTGCCCTCTGCCCCTCAGAAGCCTCCCCGAGGCTGTCCCCCTCCCCGGCTCCTGGAGAGGAGGGGCACCGGCTCCGGCCCCCCTCCCGGGGCTGCTCTTCAGGCCCTGACAGCCCCAGCCTGTGCCGTCAGACCCCTCCTCACTGCTGGGCCTGTCTGCCCCGCCGGGAGCCTCACCTCCTCCAGGCAGCCTCCTGGCTCTCTGGGCTCCTTCAGCTGGCCCTGGAGGAGCCCGGGGCTTCCCCTTTAGACAGGCCTGGACACACAACCCCAGCCCTGGGCTGGTGACTCTGTGGGCCTCTGGCCTCCGTTCCTTTCTCTGGATTTAATTGCAAGGATGACCTCATTTTGTGAGTGTGGGGCTCACTCCCAGCAGTGCTCGGGGGACAGGCGCTGCCCAGAGTGGAACCTGGGGCTTCTGCATGCAAACTCAGTGTGCTAGTTCTTGGAGCTGGCTCCCAGGCCCCTCCTGTGGAGGCCTGGAGGAGAAAAGGAAGCCCAAATAGGATGTGTCTAGCAAGTGACAGACCCCGTCTGGGAGTGATGTGTGCCCACAGTCACTACCTGTGAGGACTAGACAGCTTCTTCCGCCCTGCCTTTCACAGGGTGTGTGTGTGTGTGTGTGTGTGTGTCTTTCACAGGGTGTGTGTGTGTGTGTGTGTGTGTGTGTGAGAGAGAGAGAGAGAGAGAGAGATGGGGAAAGACAGAGACAGAGACAAAGAGAGACAGAGAGAGACAGAGAGTTGGGTGGGTGTATATTATAGGTGGTTGTGCGTGAGTGAACAAGAGTGTGACTTTAATTGTGAATGTGTGTGTGGTTGTGGTTGTGGATGTGGTTGTATGTGAGTGAATGAGTGTGTTGGTGATGTGTGGTTGTGTATTTGGCTGTATGTGGTTGTGCCTGGGAGAATATGGTTAGGTGTGTGTGTGTGTGTGTGTGTGTGTGTGTGTGTGTGTGTATACATGGATTCTCATGCCACATGTTGGGGTTCCGGGGGCAGGTGTTGGCTGGAGCTGGAGGAAGGGGCCGGGGAAGGGATGGTTAACGAGCGGATTGCACTGTGTTCAACAGGGCTTCACGGAGGCGCTTTCTGGAACTGCCCCTGACATGCCTGGACACCAGGGCTATGCCCCCACTCACTCCTGCCCCTCACTGGGTGATGGCTGTGTCAGCCCCGCCCCTCAGGCCTTGTACGGAGGGAGCAGGAGAAGCAGGAGGTGAGGGGGATCAACCATTAACCTCCTCAGTGCCATCACGGCTGCAGGTGGTGAGAGGAACGGAAGGGCTCTGGGTCAGGCTCAACCAAACCCTTTGCTAAATGCTTCACCTCCTGACCCCTGCTCCAGCCCAGCGTTTGGTACCCAGAGGCAGACCCTTATTATTAGTGAACCAGAAATAGATCTGGGCTGGCCGGGCGGGGGGTGGGGCACAGGTATACCGGGGCTAAGGTGATTCCCTTGTAGGCAGCCAATCTGGGTTGAGTTTCCAGCACAAAAGCATCCTCAGAGCACTGCCAGGAGAGATCCCTGTGCACAGAGCCAGGTGTATCCCTCCTGCCCCTAAAATATAAAATTTGGAGTTGGGAGATGAGAAAACCTAGATTCTCCTCACTGCTCAGTTTGACGTCACTGCGATGCTCAGCCAGCAGGTGACCACCTGGCCTTCAACCTGCCCAGTGACTGCAGGACACGGCTGCCTTGTCTGTGTATCCCATATTCCTCTTGCGTCCAGACAGTGTGGTTCTCTGGGAGGGATGCTCGGAACAGGGAAAGAGGGACCAGAGAGATAGGACAGTGGGCATTTTCTTTTGCATGTGGCTGAACCTGGGTTCCATCCTGGCATCCCAGGTGGTCCCCCGAGCAGTCCCAGGAGTTCCTGAGTGCAGAGCCAGGAGTCGCCCCTGAGCATTGCCGGGTGTGGCCCAAAAACTTTAAAAAAAAGAACAGCATGGGCTGGAGAAATAGCACAGCGGGTAGGGCATTTGCCTTGCATGCGGCCGACCCGGGTTCGATTCCCAGCAACCCTTATGGTCCCCCGAGCACCTCCAGGAGTAACTCCTGAGCACAGAGCCAGGAGTAACCCCTGCTCATCGCCGGGTGTGACCCAAAAAGAAAAAAAAAACAGGGAAAGAGTGATGTGATGAGGTGGGGGGCTGGGTGGAGGGGCCCCTCCTCTGTGGGCCGTATCTGGGCATGGTGACACGTGAATCCTGCACACTCTGGGATCCACGCCAAGATGTATTCCCTGGTTCTACTCCTACCACGTGACAGTTTAAACAGTCAAGGAGTAAGAAAGAAAAGGCCCAGAGCCTCCAGTTGGCCGAGAAAGAACCCCCAAGGGACCCTCAGGAATTCCAAGAGATGCTTTGCAGTCAGCAGAGGGGTTTGCCAGGGGCTGTGGATGCAGGAACTCTGGAACAGAAATTCTTCTCTGTTTGTGCTTTTGGGGGCCACACCCAGCAGGGCTGGAGGGCTCCCTGCTCTGTGCCTGGGAGTTACTCCCGGCGGTACTTGGCACGGGGAGATTGGACGGGCTCTCCCGCACACACAGTGTGCGCAGCCCTCACAGCCACCTCCCTGGCCCAGAACAGAAACTCTTTTTGTTTTGCTTTTCGTTTCTCTTGGCCACACACAGCTGTGCTCAGGGCTTATTCCTGGCAGGCTTGGGGGACCAGAGATGGTGCCAGGGATGGAACCCGGGTCAGCGGTGTGCAAGGCAAATGCCCTACCTGCTGTACTATCTTGCTGGCCCAGAACAGGAACTCTTTCTCCTCTCTCTGTTATTTGAGCCACACCCGGCTGTGCTCGGAGGTCCATCTTGGTAGACTCCTGGTGGGACCCTATACGGCGCCGGGATCAAACCTGGTTCTGTCGTGTGCAAGGCAAGAGCCCTATCTGCTGTATTATCTCTCTAGCCCAGAACAGAAATTTTTCTTTCCCTTTTTTTTGGGGGGGGGAGGGGGGATCATACCTGCCAATGTTCAGGTGGGTCTGCACTCAGGGATCAGTCCTGGCTGTACTCAGGGGACTATATGAAACGCTGGGACTTGAACCCGGGTCAACCATGTGCAAAGCTTACCTGATGCACGATTGTCCTGGCCCCCTAGAACAGAAATTCTGGATCTGAGTCATGGAATGCCCAGGGGTGGTGGCCTAAGGCTACCAGGACGCCCAACTCTCTGAAACATGCCAAATGTGTGTGTGAGCACGCATGTTGAAGGGATCAGCTCTTTCCCTGGGGTCTGCTTCCAGCCAAGTCTCAAAGGAGCCTTGAACCCAAGCAAGGGAGATTTGTTTGATTCCAAATCTCCCCCCCCCCCTCTGAAAGGGAAGACCCCCAGAAGTGGAGAGAGGAGCTGGATCAAACCCATAACCTTAACTGCGGCTGCCTGGGGGCCTGGCAGGCCTGGGCCACTGGCAACGGGGCCCGGCTTCCCAAAGGCATGAGGGACCCCAGAAGGGTCGAAGGCCAGAGGGTAGTCACAACACCCAGGGGCTGGGGGTGGGTACTGGGGTCTGTTTCCATGGAAAACAAGAGAAAGTGAGATCAAAGCTGGAGAGGAAAGGATGTGGCAGCACCTGGCTGGGAAGCCCAGTGGCAGGTCCCGGTGTCCGGAGGTGCCAACTGCTTCCATGCCTAAGTGGAGGGGCAGGTCAGAGACCAGGAGGGTGGGGCAGGGCGCAGGAAGGGAAACCGGGGCTCAGAGGAACAGGCCAGCAGAACCCACTGAAGACTGTGGGGTGGGGGCAGGGGGGGAAACTCTTCCACCTACATGCCAGTGGCCTGACCTGGGACCCCCCGCTCCAGTCTCCCGCAGGCCCCTGCAGAGCTAAGGGTTAAGATTCTTGGGGCTGGAGAGAGAGAGAGAGAGAGAGAGAGAGAGAGAGAGAGAGAGAGAGAGAGAGAGAGAGAGAGAAAACAGCAGGGAAGGCAGGACCTTGCAGGCTCACAGGTTCCATCCCCAGCCCCCATAGGGTGCCTTGGGCATAGCCAGGAGCCATCCCTGAGTGAGGGCAGGAGGGAGTCTCCAATGAGCACAGCCGGGTGTGACCCCAAAGCAAAAGGAGTTCAGGCTCTCCTGTTTAGAATCAAACCTGAATCTGGGGGCTGGAGCGATAGCACAGTGGGTAGGGAGTTTGCCTTGCACGCGGTTGACCCGCGTTTGATTCCCAGCATCCCATATGGTCTCCTGAGAATGGCCAGGAGTAATTCCTGAGTGCCTGAGCCAGGAGTAACCCCTGTGCATCGCCGGGTGTGACCCAAAAAGCAAAAAAAAAAAAAAAACCCAAAACCCTGAATCTGCACCCCCCTCCCGCCCCCACACACAAACCTGTGACTATGTGTGGCCTTGTTCACTGAACCTTGCCAGGGCCAGACAGTGCAGTGGCCTAGCGGGACCACACTCCTACCCCAGGGGGACCATTTATTGGATATACGTGAAAATGCCCCCAACAGCAACAGGCATATAGTAAGTCCTGAACACACATCAGCTACTTCTTCCTGTTCCTTGGCTCCCTGATCCTCCACCTCTCTGTCTTGTCCAGGCAAATGTTAGTTCTGCCAGCTAGGACAAGCCTGTGTTGTTTGAGCTTGGCATGGCGGGTACCACAAACGGCGGGATGAGAAGAAGTGCCCAGGAGCACTTGGAAAGCTGGGAGGATACCCCTGGGGTGTGTGTGTGTGTGGGGGGGGGGCTTGTGCCAAGAGTTTCATCAGGGGTCAAGGGAGTAGGACCCTTTGGTCTTCACTCAGATCCCCGGCCCTCTCGGGGCCTCTGTGGGCTTCCTCCAAGGAACCAGCTTGCAGGATTTCCTCCTCCGAGGACTTGGACCCGCCGCCGCCGGGGAGTGGGATTCCGGGGGGAGGGGGGGGATCATTTACCCACTTAATTAAGGAAAAAGAAGGGTAAGTGGGAGAGCATCAGGGGCAGGGAAGAGAGGCAGTTCTGCAAGAGCAGTCATCTCGCGGGCGGCTGCAGCCAGGCCGGGTCGGACTGGGTCTGGGGAAAGCCCCTGGGGCAGGGGTGTGTGTGTGTGTGTGTGTGTGTGCGTGTGTGTGTGTGTGCGCGCGCGTGGGGGGGGTGTGGGTGGGCAGCGCGCCCGGCCGCCAGCCCCGGGAGCCGCTTCCCGGCCGCGTGTGCGCCCCCAGCCCCGGCCCGCCCCGCCCGTCCCCGCGCGCCTCGCCAGCCCGTTCCCGCCGCCGCTGACTTTCTGACTTCTCCACTTGTCAGCAGATCCCGGAGTTAAAAATGCACACGCACCCCGGCCGGCCGCCAGCCGGGCTGTCTGGCCGCGGCTCCAGATGTGGGGCCACCGCGCGGGCCGCCCGCCCCGCCGCGCAGACTAAACAATCGGCCTTGGCCGTGAGCGCAGCGCAATTCCAGATGCCGCGTCCCGCGCGCCGCGCGCTAATTGGGCCGCGGGCGCGCGGCGCTGTCAGCACCGGCTCGGCCCGGCCCGGGGCGGCCTTGGCCCCGCGCCCGGCCGCCGCGCTCCCTCGGGCGGGGGAGGCCGCGGCGAGGCCGGGGTGGGGGAGGGGAGGGCGGCCTGGCCGCGCGACAGGGAGACACGTGGCGCGGGGCCGAGGTTTCCCCGCGGGACGCGGCGGAGACAAAGGCAGGGGCGGAAAGTCTGAGCGGGACGCGGACCCGCGGGCGGGGGCGGGGGCAGCGACGCGGCCCCCCGACCCCCGCGGGGGTGGACCGGGGAGGAGACGGGGGCGGGGGGTGCGGGAACCGGCGACCTCCTCCGTCCCCTCCCCTGGGTCTCGGCTGCCAAGCGGTGCGCGCTCCGGGTGGGTGGGTGGGTGGGGGGCGGGGGAAGTCCCAGAACACCTAATTCGCCCATTCTCACTTTCTTTTCTCTCTCTCTCTCTCTTGCTTTCTTGCTTTTTCTTTCTTTCTCTTTCCTTCCCTTTCTTTCTTTCTTTCTTTCTTCTTTCTTCTTTCTCTTCTTTCTTTCTTTCTTTCTTTCCTTCCCTTCCTTCCTTCCTTCCTTTCTTTCTTACTCTTTCTTTCTTCCTTTCCTTCTCTTTCTTCTCTCTTTCTTTCTTTCTTTCTTTCTTTCTTTCTTTCTTTCTTTCTTTCCTTACCTTCCTTCCTTCCTTCCTTTCTCTCTCTCTTTCTTTCTTTCTTTCTTTCTTTCTTTCTTTCTTTCTTTCTTTCTTTCTTTTCCTTCCTTCCTTCCTTCCTTCCTTCCTTCCTTCCTTCCTTCCTTCCTTCCTCCCTCCCTCCCTCCCTCCCTCCCTCCCTCCCTTCCTCCCTCCCTCCCTCCCTCCCTTCCTTCCTCCCTTCCTGCCTGCCTTCCAATTTCCCTTCGATGGGGCCGGAGCGACAGTACGTGCAAAAGGCAGAACTGTCAGCGTGGGGTCACCCTTCCCAGCGTGGGGTCGCCTCGGAACTCCGGGGGCACCCTGTGCAGTGATTTCAAGCGCCCCAGCACACCCGAGAGTCCCCCCCGAGCACTGAGCCAGGAGGAAGCTCCGAGTACCGCCGGGTGTGACCCCGCGGACCAAACTATTACGGAAAAGCAATTTTCTTCTCGCTGTCTGGGTCGCGGGGCCACACCGGCGGTGCTCAGGCCTTACCCCGGCTCCGCCCCCCGCTTCCCATCCCGGTGATGCTGGGGGTCCTGGGGCCCGCGGGGTCGGCCGCGGTCACGCCCCGGCCCCCTGCAGGTGGGGTGCCGGACTCCCCCGGGGCCCCACCCTCCCCGCGTCCCCGGGGGCTGCTGGGTCCCAGAGGCAGGCCAGAGGTCGAAACCCAGAGCCGGGAAGCGCCGGGGACCACCCGGGGGAGCCCCCACCCCCGGCCCGGCGTTCCGCCCCCGCCGGGAGGCCCCGGGCGCCCCGAGGGTGAGCGCCGAGGGCAGCGCGGCGGCCCCGCCGGCTCTTGGCGGCCCCTCTCTGACAATCTTTCCTTTGTTTGTTTTCTTAAATCTGGGAGGCCCGAATTCCTGCCGGATTCCGTAGGTTTCGCTCAGGAAGGAGGCGCCCCCGCCCCCACCCCCGCGCGCGTCGGGCGGGCCGGGGGGAGCGGCAGGTTCTTCCCGGAGGCCGCGCGCAGCGACGGTCCCGGCTCCCCGCCCGCGCGCCGAGCGGTGGAAACAAAAAAAAAAACACGAAAATGAACCAGGAAAAGTTGAAGAAGACAGAGGAGCAGCCCCCGCCCGCCCCCCTCGGCCGGCCGCCTCCACACCCCTGGACCCCGCAGGCGGGATCCCCGCCCCTCTCTCTCCCTCTCTCCTTTTGAATCTTGGTCCTCAAGCTTGAGCCTCATTAATTTCCAAAAAAAATTTCCCCCCAATAAAAGGCAAACATGGAAAGAAAAACAAACTATTAGAAACGAGAGGCGGGAGGAAATGTTATTTAAAAGGTTAGCAGACCGCATCATTTTCCAATGATATTATATACTCCCAGCAGTATCCAAAATATATATGGGCCCGGGGCCAAGAATGTTTGAAAAAAAAAAAAAAAGGAAAAGGGAAAAAAAAAAACCCTTGAAAAAAAAAAACCCTCACTTAGACACAACATCTGGACCTGGGAGCGAACAAACCCACCATTTATCACACTTAATCCTCCAATGAAGCAATCGACAGTTGACTTCTGTTTTGCTAATTTAGCTGCTTTCAAGCGCCGGCCCGTCCAGACCGGGAATTAAGTGTCACTTGCGGAGGGCCAGCAGGCCCCGGGCCCCCGCCCTTGGAGAGGAAAAAAAAAAAGGACCATTAAAAAAAAAAAAGAAAGAAACTTTTTATGAATTCCCTGTGGCCGCGACCCTCTCCCCCCTACCCCCGCCCACTCCGGTCAGGGACCAACCTCCCTCCCCTGACCTTCCCCTGCCCCCTCGCCCAGCGCCCGACGCCCACTTCCTCGGGGACCGGCTCCCGCGCGGCCGCCCGCGGTGCTGACCACTCCCCTCGCCGCCGCCGGCCACCTGCACGCGGCCGCGGAAGGTCAGGGTCGTGGCCGGCTCAGGCGGCCGGAGGGCTGCAAGTGCAGGCCCCGAGCCAGGCCTGCTGGGGAACAATGGGATCTTGTGAGGGTGCGAGTCGCCGCCCAGAGAATCCAGCGGGGAGTGTATCATTTGGGGATTAGTGGATAATTCCCCGGGACCCTGGCCCAGTGGGGCTGGTGCCAGCGCGGGGCTGGTCAGCCCTGGCAGATTCTTCCTGGAGGCCTCCGCCTCTCACCGCTCTGGCTCCTCTGCTAAGCTCTGGGGCCCACCCAGCGCCTCCTGGGGTTCCCTCCCCTACTGCTGAGGGTCCTGTCTGCGGACACAGCTGCCGGGAATTTCGCGCGCACCTGGGACCCAGCTCTGAGTCCTGGCCGTGGAGTCCACCCCCCCCCAACCCCCCAGCAGTCTGCACCCGGAGTTCCTCCCCTCCGCAGCCTCACTCAGTGCTCTGGCTTCTCCCGACTTCTTGGGGAGAGACTCTGAATTCTGGCCCCAATCCACAGACAGACCCCCCAACCCCACCTCCCCAGGAGTCTTCCTCGGAATCTCCGAGCCGGAACTTCTATCCCGTCTTGTCTCCTGCTCACAGACACCTAAGAGACCTACTGTGTGCCGGGTGATGTGTTAGCCTCAGGATTTGCTGCCGGATGCCTGTCGCTGGGGGTATGACTGTTCTGGTTCCTATGATGGGGGAGGGGGGTCACAGAACTTGGCTGTTACTCGGAAGAGCGGTCAGTCAGCCCTGGCTCTGGGTCAGCTACTGGGCCAGCACTCAGAGCTTGGAGGCCAGGGAAGAACGGCTCCTGCCACTAAACCAGTCAGGGGCAGATATGCCAGTACGTAGGGCGCTTGCCTTGCACGCGGCCATCCTGGGTTCAATCCCCGGCACCCCCGATGGTCCCCTGAGCACTGCCAGAGATATTTCCTGAGCACAGAGCCAGGACTAAGCCCTGAACATTGCTGGGTGTGGCCCCAAAACAAAAACAATGACGAACGCTAAAAGCGGAGAGAAAATGAAGAAGAATTTGAGGCATGTATTTATTTGGTTACAGGGCCACGCCCAGAGCTGCTTGGGGGGGTGGGTGGGCACTGTGTGGTGCCGGGAGTGAGCCCAGGGCTCCCGCATGCAGGGCACCCACTCAGCCCGCTGAGCTGTCTCCCTGAGCCATGAGAGGCGTTTGTGAACCCTTCAGCTGTGCCCGGCTCAGTGCCCAGTTCTGGGACCTGCCCTGGGAGGGGCCGCGGGACTAACAGTGGGTGCCGCTCCCCACTCTGATGCTCCAGCTGTGCGCCCAGGGTCCCTTCGCTCATTCTTTTCGTTTGTTTGTTTGTCTATTTATTTATTTTTAATTTTTATTAGTGAGACACCATGAGGTACAGTTGTAGACTTACAAATTTCGTGCTTGGGTTTCAGTTATACAATGATCGAGGACCCATCCCTCCACCAGTGCCCATTCTCCACCACCGTGGATTCCAGTATCCCTCCCACCCCCATCCCCCCCACCCCACCCTGCCTCTGTGTCAGGGCATTCCCCATTGTTCTCTCTCTCTCCTTTTGGGTGCTGTGGTTTGCAAAAGAGGCAATGGGTGACAATCATGTTTGGTCTATAGTCTACTTCCAGCATGCTTCTCCCATCCTGGGAGGATCCTCCCAACACCCTTTACTTGGTGCTCCCTTCTCTATCTGAGCTTCCTTTTCCCCTAGCACGTGTGGCTGCCTCCAAGCCATGGAGTAAAATTCCTGGTACTTATCTCGGCTATTCTTGGGTGTTTGACTCCCATCTCTTACTTTATATTCCCCAGATGAGTGCAGTCTTTCTATGTCTATCCCGCTCTTTCTGACTCATTTCGCTTGGCATGATACTTTCCATGTAGAACCACTTGTATGTAAATTTCATGACTTCATCTTTTCCAACAGCTACATAGTACTCCATTGTGTAGATGTACCAAAGTTTCTTTAACCAGAGTCATCTGTTCTTGGGCACTCAGGTTTTTTCCAGATAGTTTATTTATTTTTGTTTGTTTGTTTGTTTTTTGGATCACACCCAGCCATGCACAGGGGTTACTCCCAGCTCATGCACTCGGGGGACCATACGGGATGCTGGGAATCGAACCCGGGTTGGTCGTGTGCAAGGCAAACGCCCTACCTGCTGTACTATCACTCCAGCCCCTGCTGTGTGTTCTTGAGGGAGGCATGTGCCCTCTCTGGGCCTTGGGTTCCTCAGGAGAAAAGGGGGACGGAGGGATTTGCTGCTCTAAGGTATTTCTTTATTTATTTTGGCTTTTTGGGTCACACCGGTGATGCACAGGGTTACTCCCGGCTCATGCACTTAGGAATGACTCCTGGCGGTGCTCGGGGGACCAGATGGGATGCTGGGAATCGAACCCGGGTTGGCCACGTGCAAGGCAAACGCCCTACCTGCTGAACTATTGTACTATTGCTCCAGCCCCGGTATTTATTTCTTAATAAGTCATGCCTTGTGCTTGGCGATGCTCAGGGGTTCCTCCTGGCTCTGCACTCAGGAATGACTCCTGGTGGTGCTTGGGGGACCCTATGGGATGCTGGGGATCGAACCCGAGTCGGCCGTGTGCAAGGCGAGCCCGCTCCCGGCTGTGCTATGGCTCTGGTCCCGGCCTTGGTGATTTTCATCTGCTTTTCTTCTGCACCAGAGAGGATGGGTTTCCCCCAGGCGTGTGGGTTTCTAGCGCTTCTTTCTCTCCTCTCCTTGCCGCCCTTGCCCTCCGTCCCTCCTTCCCGTCTCTCCTTCCTCTGCCACAGGCCAAGAGTGTGGAGGTGTAGCCAAGCCGGCGCTCGTCCCTCAGGCCCCCCCTCCCTCCCATCCCTCCCCAGCTTTCTGACCGAGAGCGTTGGCCCGGGGCTCCAGGAGGCAGGCCTCTGCCCATCTGTCCTCTTGGCTGGGAGTCTGTCCCTCCAGGCCTCGGTGGCGCCCTGGCCCTTGACCTCTGACTTCTGCGAGAGTGGGCGAATGGCATCTCCCAGCTGGCCCATGAGAGGGCCTCAGTCCCTGGGGAGGACCAGGCCTGTGTTCCCACGCTGCCCTCCCCCCGGAATCCCAGGCTCAGAGGCCTTCCATAAGCGGAGCGGACATGGGGTCCTGCCCACCTCCTTTCACTGGGCCCCCGCCCCCTCCCAGGCGGGGACAAGTCCTGCTACTCAGTGGCCTCTCCTGGAGGCTCACAGACCTCCTCAGGAGCCTGTGTGGTGCTGGAGTGTGTGTGTGTGTGTGTGTGTGTGTGTGTGTGTGTGTGTGTGTGCGTGCGCTGGTGGGGTGGGTGCCAGGGAGGGGGGGGGGCAGGACAAAGACGGGGCGAGTCCCCAGGGAGGAGAGCGGAGCCAAGCCTGGACTCGTGGGCAGAGGGCTTGGCAGGGCCTGTGTGTGGGCCGCCGTGCTGGAGTGGCACCTGAGAGAGAGCCAGGTCCCACAGGCAGGTAAACAGGACTTGGTGTGCTGAGTGTGGGGTGAGGGGCACAATAGGGAATTGTGTGCCTCCGCGGCCCCCCGAGGTCAGGCCCCTCCAGCCTCCCTCTCGGCGGCACAGCTGCATGGAAGGAAGATGCCATCCTGGTCACTCACCCCGTGTCCCTCAGCTCTGGGCCTGGGGCACAGCACCACGATGGTGCTGGGTGTCTGAGACCTGGGCCACGTCTGCGTCAGCCGGGGGACAAGGAGGGAAGTTCTAGTCTCGGGGATGTGGGCACAGAGACCTAAGTCTGGTGACGGGCCTCAGCCAAGCTGCTGGCGACCAGCTGTCCCTGTCTTGGAGAGTGCCACCCCTGCCTCAGGTCACTCATCTGGAAAGTGGGCTAAGGGTGGCCCTTTTTTTGTTTTGTTTTGTTTTTGAGTCACACCCGGCGATGCACAGCGGTTCCTCCTGGCTCTGCACTCAGGAATTATTCCTGGCAGTGCTCGGGGGACCATATGGGATGCTGGGAGTCGAACCCAGGTCGGCCGCATGCAAGGCAAATGCCTTACCCACTGCTGTGCTGTTCCTCTAGGCCCTGAGGGTGGCCCTTGCTGGGCTGCCTTGCTGTGGTGAGGGTGCTCTGAGCAGCTATGCCCTGGGCATCCGGGGTCTGTTTTGCTGCATGATGTCTCTCCCCAGTCAAGGCCTCCCTGGGGAGCTGGTGTGAGGGGAACCATTCAGAACTCTGGGCGGGACACTCTTGGGAGACCTAAGCCCAGGAACCAGGACTCAGGTTCTCAAGCGTATCCAACTACCAGCCTTTGTTCCTTTATGATTCATCCTGGGTGAAGGCAGTTCCCCTTCAGACTGTGCAGTTGGAAGCTCAGGCCTTCAAGGCATGTCTCCTGTCCTTGGGGGCAGTTAGGTGCTGCACACATACCCCGTAACAGATAATACTCAGCCCCTTTGATGGAGCATTTACTCTGTACCCGAGATCACTGAGCACTTTGTGTGCCTTTGACCACAGAATCACATCACTCTGGACACAGTCAACTGAGACCCAGAGAGGTCCAGCCAGGATTTTGAGCCTGAGTCCCCAGTATGTCGCACCCACAGCACGGACAGACCTCCACCAATAAGGGCAACCTGGGTTCAATCCTTGGCATCCCATATGGTCCCCCTGAGCACCGCCAGGAGTAATTCCGGAGTGCAGAGCCAGGAGGAACCCCTGAGCATTGCCAAACCAAAACAGAACCCCAAAGCATTCCCTGTCCTCCCTCGATTTGGGGTCTTTCACAGCCCATGACTTGAAAGATCTCCTTGGAGAGTCCTAGCAGGAAAATGCAATATCCATGCCACAGCTATCCAGAGCTTTCCCCGTGCCCATGGACCTGGGTACCCTGGTGCCGTCTTTCTCCTGCAGTTGCTGGGGAATAGGGAAGAATTTGGGAAACTGCCTCTTCCAGGAGGTATTGCTCAAGTGACAGACGCCTCCTCCCCCCTCCCTTTCAAGTCAGTTAGGCAAAAGGAAGTTGATTTATTGACTCAGACAACCAGGAAGGCAGAGGTGGGTGCGTGCATATGTGTGTGTGTGTGTGTGTGTGTGTGTGTGTGTGCGCGCGCGCGCGTGTGTGTGTGTGTGTGTGTGTGTGTGTACGCATGGTGGTGTGCGGCACAATGTACGAATTGTCACAACTCAAAATATATCACGTGCTTTTTCTTTTGTAATCTCTCTTGGCCTCATGCGCCTATTGGCTACGTGTTTGGCATGTGATGGCCCCATTTTGTTCCAGCCTCCCTCTGTCCTCCATCCCATCCCCCTCCAGCAACTGGGCTTTACCTCAACTCAGAGGGACTCAACTCTCTAGGGTGTGGGGAGGAGACGGAGGTCAGGGTTACCGGCTGGAGGGCAGACAGATGCCCGGCAGTAACATTTCCATCTCTGGAGAGAGCGCATAGCCCCTCTGCCCCTATCCTAGGAGAGGACTCTTACTGGCCTGGCTGAGGCATGTGCCCACCTCATGGACCTATCAGATGACCAGAAAACTTGGTGCATAGTGGTTGGCTAGGTCTGGTTTCTAGGCCAGCCTGAAGCCAGAGGATCGGAGAAATGTGATGGGCAGCCCCAGAGGATGAGGAAGAAGGAGGGGACCCCGTCTCTGGGAAGGAAAGGGGCACAGTTACCAAAATTGGACAAACTTCCCCATAAGACAGGAGAGGCAATTGAATGACTTGGTGGGGGGGACAGCTTCTTGGAGCGTCCTTTTATATTCAAGAGTATATAATACATATATATATTTTTTCTTCTTTTTGAGTCACATCTGGCTATGTACAGGGATTACTCCTGGCTCTGCACTCAGGAATCACTCCTGGCGGTGCTCAGGGGACCATATGGGATGCTGGAAATAGAACCCGGGTTGGCTGCATGCAAGGCAAACGCCCTCCCCGCTGTGCTATCTCTCCAGCCCCCCAAGAGTATATTTTTGTTTTGTTTTTCTTGGAAAGGCTTAAAAACACTTTTTTTTTCCTTTTTGGGTCACACCCGGCGATGCACAGGGGTTACTCCTGGCTCTGCACACAGGAGTTACTCCTGACGGTGCTCAGGGGACCCTATGGGATGCTGGGAATCGAACCCGGGTCGGCTGTGTGCAAGGCAAACAGCCCTAACCGCTGTGCTGTTTCTCCAGCTCCAAAGGATTAAAAACATTTTTCTGTATTACACACAACACTGTTTTTCTGGTCTACTCTCCCTGCTCCCCCCTACAAATTTACAGATGTCTCTGGTGTGAAGGAGACTTGGGTAGGGAAGGGGATGAGATTGGGAAGTTTGGGGTCCTCGAGCAGGGGAGTGGCAGGAATCTGGATGTCCAAGATGAGGCTGAGCCTGGCTCTGCTGCTTCCGAGCTGTGCGCTTTCAAGAAAGGCACAGGTCTCGTGGGAGCAGATTGCTCCTGTCAGATGGTCACTGCGGGTCCTAGGGGTGTCAGAGTCCCTGGCCTCCCTGCCTAGGAGAGGGGTGGGGAGAAGGAGCGAGCACTTCATCCTGAAACACAGACCTGGACCTGCAAACCAGAGGTGCTTGGTAGGAACTGGAGCAATAGGACAGCGAGTAGAACGGTGGCCTGGCACGTGACCGACGTGGGTTTGATCCCCCAACACCCCCGTGGGGTCCCCCGAGCCCTCTGGGAGTGATCCCTGAACACAGAGCCAGGAGTAAGGACTGAGCACCTTCGGGCATCGGGTGTGAGCCAAAGAAACCAGAAAGGTGCTCTGTAAATGTCACTGTCCCCTTCCCTGTTTCCTGTGGCTGCCGTCCTTCCTGTGGTGGCAGTCCAGGTCTCTGGGACAAGGACAGGACTCCTGCCTAGAGCCCCTGCCCCTATGTTCCTCTGCTGGAAGATGTCTTTTGTGTTCCTGCCGGTGATGTGATCGGTTTTGTTACCACGCAGTTACTGGCTCAGTCCAGCCTGTGCTAGTGTGGTTGCCTCTGAGGAGGGATGAATTGTCCTATTTCCCTCTGTACTGACTTTTTTTTTTTGCTTTTTGGGTCACACCCGGCGATGCTCAGGGGTTACTCCTGCCTCTGCACTCAGGAATTACCCCTGCCGGTGCTCAGGGAACCATACGGGATGCTGGGAATCGAACCTGGGTCACCCACGTGCAAGGCAAACGCCCTCCCCGCTGTGCTATCGCTCCAGCCCCTCTGTGCTGACTTCTCTCATGGTTCCTCGCCCGGAATGCTGGTGTGATGCTTTGACCTGTCTATCCGCTCTGTCTGCCACACTAGTCTTATTCTCAGAGACATCAGTGGCTGTCTCGAGGCCCCAGGGGTGTGAGTGGGGCACAGTGACTGTGCCAGTGCAGGAAGGAATAGGGAGGTCTTTTTTCTCCTCGGGGTTGCCAAGGAAGCTCTGTTTGAACACACAGCCAGTGAATTTCACGTATTCTTTCATATGATCCTTACGACGATCCTGTACCAGGCCAGAGAGAGAGAGCACAGGAATTAAGGCACTCACCTTGGAGCACTGCATATGCTCCCCCGAGCACTTCCAGGAATGATCCCTGAGTACAGAGACAGAAATAATCCCCGAGCACCGCTGAGGGTGGCCTCAAACCAACCAAACAAAATCACAGGGACAATAACTGGCCCTCCGTGTCTCGGCTTAGTGTTCAGGTATCACTCCTGGTGGGGCTCAGAGGAAAACGAGGGTGGACCTCATGGAAAGCTATTGACTTTCCCTCGGGACCACCCGTGTCTAGGACCACCTAGCCTTGGCATGCAAAGCCAGTGCTCTTCGGTGTCAGAACTGGGGACGAGACTTCTTCAAGACTCCTCTCCCCTCCTGGGTTATACTGAAGAACAGGCCGGCAACCCAGAGAAACCCTCAGGAATGGAGCGGAAATGGGGGTCCCGGGAGAGATAAAGGGGTGCGGATCAGAGAGGTTGCTGGGCGGGCCTAGGGGAGGGGGGAGGGGCGGTCCTAGGGTCGTCAGGGTACCTGGCATCCCTGGGGAGGGGCCGGAGGTGGAAGGATCTCAGCGGAGTCTCCCTGGCTCTGGTTGTTTTCTGGCTGGGTTTGGGGGGTGTTTAATATTAATAGTAATGACTGTGGCGGGAAGATAATAGGCCTCAGTCAGATTAGAAGGGGGTGAGCGCTTATCTCTGTTGCTGAAGACACACGTCTTTCACCTGCTCCTTTAATATTCCCCCTCTTTCATTCCACCGCCCACCCCCTCCCACCAGCCTAGAACAAAAGGGGTATTATGGGCCGGGGTGTTTTCAGGCTGCAGCCAAGGAGACCTCCCCTTCCCCCTCTCCCTCCCTCCCCCCCTCGCCTCCCCCCCACTTCGACTTGAACGAGGCTTTTTCCTTCAGCTAGAGATTAGCTCCGTTTGACAAGGCGGTGAACTTCGGGAGGGGTGAGTGGGGGGTCTCCGCCGGGGAGCCTCAGAAGTGCAGCCCTAACGAATGCCGCTGGAGAAAGACCCAAGAGACGGCTCCACAGACAGATGTGTGGAGGCAGTGGCAGACAGACAGACAGACAGCAGGAAAGGCATTGAGGGAGAGTCGTACCCTGAGACCCGGGATGTGCAGACCGATGTGGGGACAGGGAGGAGAGACCAAGAGGGAGGGTGAACACGACAGACAGACAGACACACAGACACACAGACAAAATAGTCAGAGAAACGGCCCCAGGACACTGGTGACCAGAGAGACGAGGGAGGAAGGAAGGGGACAGAGACATGGAGATGAAGACACCAAGGGCTAGCTTAGAGAGCAGCGGCCATGCACGCGACCAACCTGTTTCGATCCCTGGCTCCCTCAGGATCCCCCAAGTTCCTGCCAGCCACGATCCCTGAGCACAGCGTCGCGAGTAGCTTCGCGAGTAGCTTCTGAGCACTGGGTAGAGGTAGAGGGTTGAGAGGGCCGGAGAGGTAGTGCGGTGGGTAGGGAGTTTGCCTCGCAGGTGGCCAACCTGGGTCGATCCCCGGCATCCCATATGGTCCTCTGGGGCACCTCCAGGAGATCAGAGTCAGGTAATCCCTGAGTATTGTCCGGTCTAGCCACACCCCCCCTCAACCAAACAACAAACAAAGAATGGAATCAGTGAAAGGAGACTTAGCAGGACAATGGTAGGGAAGTGGATGGCCTTAGGTCTTCTTGGGTCTCTCTCACAGGTGGCCAGGCTTTGGGGAGACCAGGGGAGGAGGCGGAACCTGCACGGTGGAGGACCAGGCTGAGCAGAGTGTGCCCATGGAAACGTGGGTCTCAGGCAACCCTGCCTAGCAAGGTCTGTCTGGGAGGTGACGGGCTGGGGGTTAACTTCTGAGGAGGCTTCTTTGGGGGATCTTAGTGGACGAGAGTAGGATCCTAACTCATGCTGGTGGTGAAATGGAGTAAGGAAAACCCAAAATTCTAATTTACCATTTTTTTGTGTTTTTTTTTTTTGTTTTGTTTTGGGGGGCCACACCGGTGTTGCTCAGGGCTTACTCCTGGCTCTGCACTCAGGGATCACTCCTGGCGGTGCTCAGAGCACCATATGGGATGCCAAGGATTGAACACGCGTCGGCCATGTGCCAGGCAAATGCTCTGCTTGCTCTACTATGGTTCTGACCCATATCATTGATTTTTGCTTTGCTCTGGGGCCACGCCCAGTGGTGTACAGAATTTACTTCTGATTCTGTGTGCAGGCAGGGACCACTCCTGGCATTCCTTGGGGGACCATATGGGTTACCAATGTCTGAATCAGGGATGCTGTGTGCAAATTCTTGCTCTGACCCTACCTGACTTCAGGAACAAGATGGACATTCTCAACTTCACCATGGCCATGCCACACAAGAATGGCGTCTCCTGCCAGGAAGCTTGCAGGCCCAATAATGCGAAAATTAGCATCACCAAAGCAAGGACTCCACCTAGCAATGGCTTCTTGTGTGGGGGGGGCTCTATCCTAAAGCATCTTTCAAAGAGCACATCCTTGAAACCTCACAAGAAACTTTACAGGCCGGAACTGGAGAATACGGCACACCGTGAGGCATGGCTTCATGCTTTGAGCCTGGACGGTGGAGCCTTCAGCCCTGCTGCCGCTTACACAGGTCGCTGGTACTCACTTGTGTTTGGGCCATACCTGGCGGTGTGCAGGCTTATTCCTGAAGCTGTGCTGAGGGATCATTCCTGGCAGGGTTCGGATGACCACATGGGAGGAGGGGCTGGGGGCTGTTGAATCCAGGTTGGCTGCCTGCATGCTATACGATCTCTCCAGCCCCTGTTGTGTTTTGGGGCCACACCTGGCAGTACTCAGGGCTTACTCCTGGCTCTGCACTCAGCGGTCACTCCTGGCAGTGCTCAGGAACAATATGGGATGCTGGGGATCGAACCCGGGTTGGTTGCTTGCAAGGCAAAAGCTTTATCTGCTGTGCTATTTCTTTCTCTGCTGTGCTATCTGCCACCATCTTTTTTTTTTTTTTTTTTTTTTTACTTTTTGGGTCACATCCAGCAACGCTCAAGGTTTCCTCCTGGCTCTGCACTCAGGAATTACTCCTGGCGGTACTTGGGGGACCATATGGGATGCTGGGAATCGAACCCGGGTCGGACGCGTGCAAGGCAAACACCCTACCCGCTGTGCTATTGCTCCAGCCCCTCTCTTTTTTTTTTTAATTAAAAAATGTTTTTTAAAATTTGGTCAGAACCCAGGGACGGAGAGATATAGTACAGCAGCGGGGAGGGCGTTTGCCTTGCACGTGGCCGACCCAGATTTGATCCCCAACATCTCATATGGTCCTCTGAGCAACAGCAGGAATAATTTCTTTTTTTTTTTATTTTCTTTTTTTGCTTTTTGGGTCACACCAGTGATGCACAGGGGTTACTCCTGGCTCGGCACTCAGGAATCACTCCTGGTGGTGCTCAGGGGACCATATGGGATGCCAGGTCGGCCACATGCAAGGCAAACACCTTACCCGCTTTGCTATTGCTCCAGCCCCAGGAATAATTTCTGAGTGCAGAGCCAGGAGTATCCCCTGAGCATCTCCAGGTGTGACCCCCCCCCCAAAAAAAAATGGTCAGAACCAGTGATGCTTTTAGACTGTTCCTGAGTCAAACCAGTTGGTCCCAGAGAATGAACCCAGGACCTCCTGCACGCAAAGCCTGCGTTCTAGTCTGATTGGCTAGCTCTTACTGTTATTAATGAGACACACAATAGCTCAGTAGCACACCTGTCTTGTTTGCATGAGGACACGTGTTCAATCCCCAGCACTACCCCACATGCTGAGTGCCCTCCCTGTGGGACAGCCACTGAGATCTGGGTGCCGTAGCAAAGCGTGTGACCTTCAAGGTACCCCACTGAAGTCTGCAGCTCTCACTCATTGCCAAAAGAACTGTAGCACTGTTCTCCCGTTGTTCATCGACTTGCTCAAGCGGGTCCAGTAACGTCTCCATCGTGAGACTTGTTACTGTGTTTGGCATATCGAATACGTCATGGGGAGCTTGCCAGGCTTTGCCAAGCAGGCGAGATACTCTCGGTAGCTTGACGGGCTCTCCGAGAGGGGCGGAGGAATCGAACCCGGCTCGGCTGGGCCTGCTGTGTGCAAGGCAAACGCTCTACCACTGTGCTATCGCTCCAGCCAAAAGAACACAACAACAAAAAAACAACAACAAAACACTGCTCTCCAAGCAGTGCTCAGGAACCAGGAAGGGAAAAATAAATAAAGTGAATTACAAATAAGAGTCCCAGAGTCCCAATGTCCATGGCTCAGAAAGGGCTCCGGAGCTTTTGCGGCAGAAAAACCTAAATTTTATTTTATTTTAATTTTTTTGGGGGGGTCACACCCAGTGTGCTCAGGGGTTACTCCTGGCTCTGTGCTCAGGGATCACTCCTGGTGGGACTAGAGGGCTGTACGGGATGCCGGGGATAGAACACGGGCTGCCCGCATGCAAGGCAATTTTCTTACTTGCTGTACTATCACTCCGGCCCCAAAAAGTCTGATTTTTTTTTTTGCTTTTTGGGTCACACCTGGCGATGCACAGGGGTTACTGTTACTCTTGGATCTGCACTCAGAAGTTATTCCTGGCGGTGCTTGGGGGACCCTATGGGATGCTGGGAATCGAACCCGGGTTGGCCGCGTGCAAGGCAAATGCCCTACCCGCTGTGCTATCTCTCCAGCCCCAAGTCTGATTTTTATAATTTTTTTCTTTTTGCTTTTTGGGTCATACCTGCCGATGCTCAGGGGTTACTCCTGGCTCTGCACTTAGGAGTTACTCCTGGCGGTGCTCGGAGGACCCTATGGGATGCTGGGAATCGAACCCGGGTCAGCCGCGTGCAAGGCAAACGCCCTCCCCGCTTTGCTATCTCTCCAGCCCCAAGTCTGATGTTTAAGCATTTGAAGCAACATGTAGTTCTCACGACTGAAAAGAAGATGAGGCGGAGGCACCCTGAAGAATATTCCTCAACTGGGCATCCATGGTGCCAAAGATGCGGCCAGTCTCCGGGGCCAGCTCTCCCTGCCTTCCTGTTGTGACCCAGGCTGACTCCAAACTAAAGTGCAGTTCACTGGCTCGGAGGGAGGCTGGGCCAGGGGGAGCCTGCAGTCTGCTTTGCAAACCATCTACTGCACCCCTCATCGCTGAGTCCGGGGGCAGGGCCCAGGGGCCGTGCAGAGAGGAGATTTTACTGTAGTCCACTTTTTTGTTCCGGGGGCTGTACCAGGCCATGCTCAGGAGGGGGGTGGGTGTTGGTCTTTCCAAGTAGTGCTCAGGAACCAGGCAGTCTGGAGTCAATTAGAGCATGTGTGTGTGGCAGCTCTTTAAGCCAAAGCCTTTCCCTGCCCCTGGAGTGCCCTCTTTTTTTTTGTTTTTCAGGAGCTCCTGGCTTTACTCAGAAGCAATGGGTACTCGTGTGCAATGCTAATGCCAGGTGTCTTATATAGAAAGTTCTAGACCAGGGGCCAGAGTGATATTACAGCGGGTAGGGGCCCTTTGCCTTGCACACAGCCAACCTGCGTTTGGTCTCTGGCATCGCCCATAGTCCTGAACTCTGCCAAGAGTGATCCCTGAGCGCAGAGCCAGGAGGAAACCCTGAGCACCACCGGGTGTGACTCCAAAACAAACAAACAAACAAAAGAAAGAAAGTTCTAGACCAAGGGCATGTGCAGTTCTGAAAAGAGAGGGGGCCTGGGAGGGCTGGCTGGGGTGAGAAGCCTCTGTGTTTCCGTCTCCCTGTTTGGATTCTTGGGCCATCCTCTGTGGTACTCAAGGCTGAGTCCTGGCTCTGCACGCAGGGATCATCCCTGGCAGGGCTGGAGAACCCTACATGGTGGCGGGTTTTGAACGCGGGTCGGCCTCATGCAAGACCAGCACCCTCCCCAGCTGGACTGTGGTTCCTACCCTGCACGTCTCCCTGTGCCTCCGAAGTGGGGAGCCCCTAGCTGGAGGCTGCCTCTTCTCCTCCGCCATCGTCAGTCTCTGTACCCCTCAAGCCCTCCCAAGTACCCGAACCCCCTCCAGGTGCTTGAACCCCTAGGATGTGGTGACCGCGGTGCTGGGAAGGGGGCACCGAAGGACTGCCCCCTCCTCTGGAGCCCCTGAGTGCTTTCTGTAAAAGCAAATATTCCACCCACTGCCCACCCGGACACCTGACTCCCGCCGAGGGCTCACTCAGGGCACAAACCGCTTCCTGTCTGGGTCTTGGTAACCCCCTGAAATCCCGGCCTCCCTCCCTCCCTCCTTCCCTCCCCCGATCCCTCCAAATGCTTATTAAGCCGTTTGCAAATCCAGGGCTGAACCAAGCAGCGTGAGTTTAATAAAGCACAAGACAGATGCCATCCATCATGGGGCAGACTCGCACCCTCCTGGCTGCTTCTAGGTCACCCGGCCGCTGGGCTGGACCTCCTCTCGGGCGCTGGCCACTCACACCCCCACTTGGGACCCCTCCCCGCTCCTGGACACAGGGGGTCACGGTCCAGCTGGACTTCGCCTTCTGGTGGAGCCCGCCCTCGCCACTTGCAGGCTCTGGGAACACGGCCTCTGTGGACGCAGAGACGGGCCAGTCTGTCCCCTGCATTCAGCGTGGCCGCGACAGGCAGGGCCCAGGCAGGGGATGAAATTCTAGGGGACGGGCCCCTGCATCTCAGTCATCAGAATATATCATATTTTCACCTGTACAAATGTGGGCCAACACATCCGTGATGGACAAGACACCCCGACTTCAAGGGGCAGGATCCTCTTTACTGATGGCTTTGGGGTGCCCTCGTCTCAGAGAGGACCACCTCAGATACAGCAGTGTCAGGGAACCAGTTCCTGCCCTGTGCCCTCCCCATGGCCTCGGGACAGCCCCGCTACTCAGCACCTCAGTCCAACGTAGCTGTTTCCTCTTTCCGATCCCCCACTGACTTTTTGGGAAATCATGGGTAGCCTTGGGTGTTTGGCTTTTTGGGTCACACCTGGTAGTGCTCAGGGGGTTACTCCTGGCTCTGTGCTCAGGAATTACTCCTGGCGGTACTTGGAGAATCATATGGGATGCCAGGGATGGAACCTAGGTCGGCCATACGCAAGGCAAGCACCTTAACTCCCGTTCTATTGCTCCAGCCCCTCATAGGTAACTTTTTTTCTTCTCCTTTTTTTTTTTTTGGGTTTCGGGCCACACCTGACTGTGCTCAGAAGTTGCTTCTGGCTCTACTGCTCAGGGATCACTCCTGGGAGTGCTCGGGAGACCATCTGAGATGCCAGGCATCAAATGAGGTTTGGGTGCATGTAAAGCAAGTGCCCTCCTTGCTGTACTTTCTCCTCAGCTCTGCTTTAATTTTTGTTTTTGGGTCACATTATTTCATTCTTGCTTTGGACAACCAGGCAGGCTACCGAATGTCACCTGCCCGCACGGCAGAGTCTGGCAAACTCCCCATGGCGTACCCAATATGCCAAATACCAGTAACAAGGATGGGTCTCATCATCTCCTAACCCTGAAAGAGCCTTGAATGTGGCACTTTTTAAAAAAATCTCAGGGCTAGGATGAAGTAGACGTTACTGGGGCCTGCTCGAGGCAATCGACGAACAACAGGATGGTCGTGATCGTTTTTGGGTCACACCCAGCTGTGCTCAGGGCTTACTCTTGGCTCTATGCTCAGGATCACTCCTGGCAGTAGAGGGGAACCATATGGGGTGCCAGGGATGGAATCTGGATTGGCTGTGTGCGAGGCGTGTGCCCTATCCATTGTACTACCCCTCAGGTCCTATCTGCTCTAATTTCTTATCTCCAAACCACTTCTAACTACCTCCCCCCTGAGGCCTTTTAGCCTCTGCACAAAATCCCTCAAGGCTATAGGATCCAGGGAGAGAAAGCCAGGCCTTACAACACCCCAGGGCCGCATGTGACCTGCCCTCTTCCCCACCCATACTCCTCCACACAATCCTGCCCCAGGCCCTTTGCACCTGCTATTATCTTTGCCTGTGATACTCTTACCCCAGATATCTAGTTCTCCCGGACTGTTCAAACTTCCTCTTACTCCATCTCTACAGCAGCACGCGCTGTCCTCCGCAGTGAGGCATGCCCGCTCCTCCCGGCCCCATTTTCTTAGTTCCTGGAGGACAGAGTGTGTCTCTGAGACCCCTTTGTGACCCTAGTATCTTACCCCTAGGGTCCCAGTCTGCACCAGTCTGTTGCTATTCTCACCGGTAGCTCTGCAAAGGCTCCTTCCTCCCTAGAAAGCCTGACTTTCTCGGACTCTGCGGGGTCTCCTAGGAGGGACTCAGGGCAGGGACCTGGGGGTTCAGGCCAGCTGGGGCCAGGCACCAGGTGTCCCTCTCTGGAGCCAGGCTCCTCCTTGAGCCAAGGGCTGGGCCAACTTCCTTCTTGCTCTGACCCGTGGAGGCCTTTTGCTCGGCCGCAGCACGGCGCCGTCGTCTCTGGGGTCGGCTCACTGGGCCCCGGTGGAGTTCCGTCACTTGCTTCCTACACGAGTTGGCAGCTCCGGGTTACTTTCATCTCAGATCGGGTAAACCGGGAAACCTTCGCTGGCTGGCCTGTTGTGAAATTCCAGGAGACGGTGAGTGAACCCGTGAACTCTGACTCAGAAAGCTCCCCCAACACCCGGTAAGCGCTGGCTCGTCTTATTGCCGTCCGGAACAGCATCAAGAGGACGGACTGTTGTCGGCTTCTCGCGTTCACCAAGCGCGGATATTTATAAACAGCGGCAGCAGCTGTGTTCCCCGGCTCAGGCCCCGGGGAGATGACACGCTGAGCCAAGCCTGCTCTTGGCTTGCTCTAGGCTGATCTTGTCCTCTCCGGCCCCGTCGGTCCCTGCACCCAGACTCCTGCTGCCTGATTCCCCGGGTCTCTGCGCGGGGGCCCAGGCCTGGGCTGCAACTTGCCTTTCACACCCAGATGTCGGCGTGGCTGGAGCCCTGCTTGGGGCCGGGCTGGGGGCCAGCCCACATCTGGCATCGATTAGCACCGGTGGCTGCGGACCGGACTCCTCTGCCTGCCACTCACCTATCTGCCGGCTGACAGAGGAGATGGGAAAAGGTTTTCACAGCTGGAATAAATTGAGGGGAAGTCGAGGGGGAGGGTCACCGAGAGACAAAAACAACATTGAACTCAGGATGGAAGAAAGACGGTGTCAGAGGTGGGAAATGAAGAAAATATGTGAGCACGCCTGTGCGTCGGGTCAGAGTGCGTGTGCGTGTGCGTCCTGGGTATGTGTGTGCGGACAAGCTTGTGTCCAGATGTGTGCCTGGATGTGCCAGGGATGAAAAGGCACGCCTGTTTCTGAGCTAGGTAGAGGTGGACACGTGCGTGTCTGTGATATCTATACCGGAAGGCTGAAGGTTGCGTGGACTCGTGTGTGCCTGGAATGAGCATGTGCGCGCGTGTATGTGTCTAAAATAGGCATGTGTGTCTGGAATGAACATATGTGCGGTGTGTCTGATTCATACATGTGTGCACATGTGTGTCTGGTATAAATATGTGTGTCTGAGGTAGAGATGCATGTGCATATTTATATCTTGCATGTGTATCTGTGTGTCCGTAATGGGTGTGTGCACATGTGCATGAAGTAGGAATGTGTACACGTGTTAGGGGAATAAACATATGTGTATGTATGTATGGTATATATGTGCATGTGTGTGTCTGGTATAAATATGTCTGCGTGTCTGATACAGGTATGCGTGTGCATGTTTGTATTTTGTATGTGTGTGTGCATGTGTGTGTCTGGTATAAGTATGTGTGTGTCTGATACAGGTACGCGTGTACATGTTTGTATCTTGTATGTGTGTGCAGATGAGTGTCTGGTATGAGGGTGTGCATGTGTGTGTCTGGTATAAGCATGCGTGTGTCAGACACAGGTACACGTGTGCATGTTTGTATCTTGTATGTGTGTGCATGTGTGTGTATGCGATGAGTGTGTGCATGTGGGTGTCTGGAATGAGACTGTGTGCACATTCGTGTCTGATATAGGCATGTGTGCACATGTACATGTACAAGTTGCATGTGTGTGTCAGGAATGGGTGTGTGTGCATGTCTGCGTCTGATATAGGCATGTATGTGTGTATATATTCTGTGTGTATGTGTGTGTCTGGTATAAGGATGTGCATGTGTGTGTCTGGAATGACTATGTGTGCGTGTGGATGTCTGGGATGAGTTGTGGGTGGGCGTGCGTGCGTGCGTGCTTCTGGTGTATTTGTGTGTGCACTTTTGTGTCTGGTATAAGTATGTGTGTGCACATGTGTGTGCCCGTTGTAAGTATGTGTGTACTTCTGGGTGCCCGGCAAGGCAGCCAGTGTATTTCTCTTACTGCCTGTGTGTATTTATTGGGGGGCTCCCCACTGCCCTGAAGCCTGGGAAGCACCCAGTGTCAAGTGTTATAGCAGATGTGAATGGGGGGTGATCCAGGAAGTGAGGACAGGGAAGGGCACAGGGACGCATGGAAGGAAGCTCACCTGAGAGGCACGGGAGCACGGAGAGAGGAGCAAGAGTGGGTCTCCCCGTTGGCAGAACCCCTCCCCTCCGTTCAGGGGCTCCCACTCCCAGCCACCCACACAGGTACTCCCCTCTAGCCCCATCTGCGCTCCATCTCGATCAACAGGACCAGTTTTCAGTGGCTGTCATTAGTCACGGAGAGACCCGCCTCCCCCTCCCCACCAGCCCCGACCCTGCCTGGGCCCGGCCTCCCTCCCGGCCTGGTTTGCAGACTGTTCCGTGACCTCCCTGTCAGACACAGAGGAGTGCGGCCATTTGGGGTCGGACACTCGGGTGGGATGTGGGACGCGGGTGTGGCGAGGGCAGCCCCTGCAGGGTGTGGAGGGGAGTGTGGTGGGCACCAGGAGCTGCCCATTGAGGAGGCAACGCCCGCCCCCGCCAGAATAGGATCCCTGTGGAGTCCATAAAAGCCCCCTCCAGTGTTTCAACATTTGAGAGATTGTTAAGTTTTAAGGCCTTGGACCTCCAGGGAGGAGGCGCACTGACAAGAAGGTTTTGTGGTTCTGAGTTTATTTGGCAGTTAGAAGGGACACGGGCTGGGGCTGAGGAGGGGCACAGGCCCCAGGTCCTCTCAGGACCCCTCATCTCCCTCAGGCCCCTCAGAGTCTATCTCAGGGCTCCTCACCTCTCTCAGGGCCCCTCATCTCTCTCAGGGCCCCTCATCTCCCGCAGGGCCCCTCAGGGTCTATCACAGGGCCCCTTACCTCTCTCAGGGCCCCTCGCCTCTCTCAGGGCCCCTCATCTCTCTCAGGGCCCCTCATCTCTCTCAGGGTTCCTCACCTCTCTCAGACACCCTCATCTCCCTCAGGGCCTCTCATCTCTCTCAGGGCTCCTTACCTCTCTCATGGCCCCTCATCTCTCTCAGGGCCCCTTAGGGTCCCTCACCTCTCTCAGACACCCTCATCTCTCAGACACCCTTATCTCTCTCAGGGCCCCTCAGAGTCTATCTCAGGGTGCTCACCTCTCTCACCCTCATCTCTGTCAGACACCCTCATCTCCCTCAGGGCCCTTCATCTCCCTCAGGGCCCCTCATCTCTCTCAGACATCCTCATCTCTCTCAGGGCCCCTCATCTCTCTCAGGGTCCCTCATCTCTCTCAGGGCCCCTCAGAGTCTATTTCAGGGTCCCTCACTCTCTCAGATGCCCTCATCTCTGTCAGACACCCTCATCTCCCTCAGGGCCCCTCATCTCTCTCAGGGCCCCTCATCTCTCTCAGACACCCTCATCTCTCTCAGGCCCCTCAGAGTCTATTTCAGGGTCCCTCACCTCTCTCAGACGCCCTCATCTCCGTCAGACACCCTCATCTCCCTCAGGGCCCCTCATCTCTCTCAGGGCCCCTCAGAATCTATCTCAGGGCCCCTCATCTCTCTCAGAGCCCTACAGCTCCCCTGTGTAGGAGTAGCCATAGGGTGTCCCCGGGAGAAGACAGGGTCTTGGTCCCAGGAGACAGGCACAGTGAGGGCTTCTGCACCTTAGCCAGTGATGCCCAGCTTTCATCAGCCGCGGGGCCGGTGGGGCCACTCACGAGCCCTGTTTCCAGCCTCCTCGCCTGTCAGGCAGCTGCAGCCTTCCAGCCTTTGCTACTCAGAGCCCTAGTATGTGAGAGTGTGCATGCATGTGAGAGTGTGTGTGGGGGGTGATGTGCAGACACCCCTCGCCCGCCCTTCGATCTCCCTGGGCTCTTCTGTGCCCTCCAGTGAGTGTGGTGAGAGTCACCCAGTCAGTAGCAGGGCAGCCCTGAGGGTTGCAGCAGCTGTGGGGAATCCACTGGAGTCTGGGCCTGGGCGCTCAGGCGGATTTTGTTTTTATTTTTGGGGTCACACCTGGCAATACACAGGATTTCCTCCTGGCTCATGCACTCGGGAATGACTCCTGGCAGTACTCAGGGGACCATATGGGATGCTGGGAATCGAACCCAGGTCAGCTGCGTGCAAGGCAAACGCCCTCCCTGCTGAGCTATCGCTCCAGCCCCAGTCTCACACTTTTTAACACGTTATCTGAGGGAGTTGGGTGAGATGATTCCCCAGCACACAACAGTTCCCTGAGTCTAACTTCATGACTTTGGAAAGAGGAGGAGGAAATAGCAGATTCTAGGGGGAACCCCATGGGTTGACGGTGACATCAAGTACGTCCACTGAGTTGAGTCCTCAGTATCCCTCACTCTCTCAGACACACAGCTTTTGCCACCACAACTGCTCCTTCTTCACTATGGGGGAAACCCAGACAGAGCCCAGGGCCTAGCTCAGGACAGATTCCCCGTTGCCTGTATTGCTCTGTCCTGGCCCCTGGGAGCCACTTATGTGCAGCTCTGGGGTAGGAGGATTCTGGGTATCAGAGGTGGATCGGGGGCCAGAGAGATGGCTCAGTGGTCTGAGAGGAGGGCAGAAGTCTTGGTTTGATGCCTGGCACGGCCAGGAGTTTCCCTCAGAGCATAGAGCTAGGAGGAGCCTCTGAGCACCTTTGGGTGGGCCCAACTCCTGACCCCATGGTGGCACAAGAACAGACCATTTCTCTCATTGTTCTCAATACCATGTGCACATTTTCTTGGCCTGGGGACACCCTGGCACCCAGGGCAAGCAGAGGGCTCCTGGGTGCCAGCTTCCAGGGTCCCGGTCACTGCCCACCTCACGTGGGGCAGCCCTGCTTCCCACAGCTTAGGGGTAGAAGCAGAGAGAGTTGACCCTGGGAGCCCAGGCTGTGTGGCCAGGCTCTCCCCGGCCCCTCCTTCCTGAGGTCTGCAGTTGGGGGGCCGAGCTGTGATGACACCCCCCAGCCTGCAGACCTTCTTCGGCACCTCCACGGGGAAGACGCTTCCCGTGTGCCGGCCTCCGGAGGACCCTTCACAGCCATTGCCTTCTCCTGAGTGGGAACCCCCTTTGCTGGCCCGGCAGACCCCCCCCACCAGTCCATGCACGGGGCATGGTCCCCGCACAGCCTCGGTTGTGCACCAACACCGCACGTGATGTGAACACAGTCACATGTTCGTACCCTCACAACAACACACAGAGATACATCTTCACACTCTCATGCATGCACACACACTCACCCCCACACTCTCACATGCCTACACACTCCCACATGCATGTGCACACTCACACACACACTCACACACACACTCACACATGTACGCACAGACACACCCCCACACACGTTCTCACATGCATGCACACTCTCACATGTATGTACACTCACCCCACACTCACACATGCATGCACACTCCCCTCGCCACACATACTCTCATGCATGCACACTCTCACATACGTGGACGTACTTAGCCCCACTCTCACACACGACACTTTCACAATGCACATTCCCACATGCATGCATACCCTCACCCCCACACTCACACACACACTCTCATACGCACGCACACACTCTCACATACTTGCACACAAGCCAACACACACCAGACGCACACAATCACACACTCGTATTCAAACACATATGCACACACACATATACACCCAGTCCCAGACATGTGTACATACACACACTATCTCCACACTCACACTCAGATACACACACACACACACACACACACACACGACTGCTGCTGGCCCTCTCCCTGCCCCCTCAACCTCCATCTATGCCCGCTTCCCTCATCCGAAGCTGTCGGACTCCCTGTGGTGGGTTTTCTCTGACACCCCGAGCAGCTCTGGAGGGACGTGAGCAGGAGGCAGCTTGAGGCGCTGACGGGGGTGACGGGGGTCCCACTCCAGAGCCAGCCAGTCCGCTTGGCCCTGTGTCTGCCGCCCTTGCCTCCCGACAGGCCCGTTACTCCTAGCGCTTCACATCCTGGTCCCATGGAATGGCACGCTGAGAGCAGTGCAGGATGGGTCTTCATGGGAGTGACAGGACACCTCGCCCGGCACAGGGTGTGGGGCCCCGCGGTGGTCGGGGGCAGTTTTCTGCTGTCTGCGCATCGCCACGCACCGCACTGCAGGCTGGGTTTGATCCCCAGCACTTTCAGGAACTCTCATCGTGGGCCGTTTCCTCTGTGCCCTATGCAGTGACAGAGGCGAATAAGATGCAGTCCTGCTCGGGGAAGCTGGCTGCCAGGCATGGTGCCTACGGCGGTCAGTGAGATGAGCTGGGCAGGGATGCCGTGGGGGGAGGGGGCTCCCCAGAGGAAGGAGGTGGGGGCCAGCAGGGCTGCCCATGACCCTACCTTGGGTGGGGGGGTGGAGCAGTGGTGGAGGGGAACGTGGCGATGGGCTGGTCCTCAGAGCAGGAAGTTTTCCAGGGGCTTCTGCAGCCTGCTGGGTGCTTGGTCCATGCCTCTTGGAACAATGGCCAGGGATGCGCTGCTAAGAGCAGAGAGCCTGGGCTGGAGGACAGTCCAGCGGGGAGGGCGCCTGCCTCGCTCATGGCCACCCCAGGTTCAATCCCCAGCAATCCATAGGGTCCCCTGAGCACCCCAGGGAAGTGTGCAGAGCCAGGAGTGACCCCTGAGCATCGCTGGGTGTGACCCCAAAAAATTTTAAAGAAAGGGGGCTGGAGAAATAGCACAGCTTGTAGGGCATTGGCCTTGCACGCAGCCGACCCAGGTTCGATTCCCAGCATCCCATGTGGTCCCCTGAGCACCGCCAGGAATAACTCCTGAGTGCAGAGCCAGGAGGAACCCCTGTGCATCACCAGGTGTGACCCAGAAAGTCAACAAAAAAAATAAAAATTAAAAAAAAAAAGCTGGCATGCGGCAGGCCCAGAAGTTTCCTAACGGCATTGCTGGGTCAGGCTCCCATAACAGTGGAGTCAGTACAAATAAGGCATGGAAAAACTATGAAAAGCAACCCCACGCTCTGGGGGATAGCACAGAGGCAGAGCTCCTGCCTCGCAAGCCTGAGGCTGAGTCCAGTCCTTGGCCTCCTGGCAAAGCTGCCGTTGGCGCTCATGTAGCGACAGGACTGTCAAGGCAATGGAGCCCCGGGGGTCCCGGACAAAGTGCCAGGCCGGGGGCTCACCCCAGCAACCACGGAAGGGGAAATGATGGAATAAATCACTGTCACTGTCCTCCCGTTGTTCATCGATTTGCTCGAGTGGGTCCGGTAAAGTCTCCATTGTGAGACTTTGTTGTTACTGTGTTTGGTATATCGAATATGACACGGGGAGCTTGCCAGGGTTTGCCATTCGGGCGAGATACTCTTGGTAGCTTGCCGGGCTCTCGAGGAGAGGTGGAGGAATTGAACTCGGGTCGACCAGGTGGCCATGTGCAACGCAAACGCCCTACCCGCTGTGCTATCGCTCCAGCCCACATGGAATAAATAAAAAATTGAAAACCAAAATGAGGAAACAGAAATCCAGGAGTCACATACCAAACCAATGATTGGCGCATCGCCCCTACACAGTCTTGGGCAGACGTTGTATGTGTGCAGCTTGACAAATTTCTGGAAAGTAAACACGGCCTATCAGCAGCATTCGGATGGAAAACAGAAGCTTTCCGGATACCTGGGAGGGAGATGTGTCTCTCCTCCATTCCTGCTCCCCTCCACTCTCTCCCTCAAAGTCGTCGCCGTCTTAGTAGCTAATACCAGAGATTTGTGTCGCCTGCTTTTGTGCTGAAAATAAATGGAATTATCCGGTAGGTCAACTTTTGTGTCTGGCTCCTTTCGCTCCATAGAAGGTCTGGAAGATTCATTCACCTGGTTGCGTGCAGGCGCACCACCCTTATTACTTTGGAGTGGTCCCTTTTGTGACGAGGCCTGGGTTTATTTCTGCATCCTGGTGCTGAGGCTGTCTAGAGATTTGCTATTCCACACAACGTTGCTGTGAGCCCCGGCAGACGAGGAACATCCCTCGGTAGACTCCATGCTCGTTCAGCTTTATTAGATAATGTTCACGGTCACGGTCACCGTCCTCCCGTTGTTCATCGATTTGCTCGCGCGGGCCCAGTAACGTCTCCATTGTGAGACTTGTTGTTACTGTGTTTGGCATATCGAATACGTCGTCACGGGGAGCTTGCCAGGCTTTGTCGTGCGGGCGAGATACTCTGGGTAGCTTGCCGGGCTCTCCGAGAGGGGCTGAGGATGTTAAGTCACCAATAATTTTCCAACCAACCTTGCCCCTCTTAGCAATGCATTAGAATTCCAGTTGCTCTTCGTCCTCGTCAAACTTGGTCTCTCTGTCTTTCTAGTTGACCTACTTTGCTGATTGGAAGGAGGTATGACTTTGTTTTTACTTTTTGGGTTTCTCTTATGACTGATGACAATAATTTTTTCCTGTTTTGTGGTACTGGGATCTTAAATATGAGATATGCCTTCTACCATGAAGTCACCGCCCCCCCCCAGTCTTCTCAATCCATTTTTTTTTCTTTTTGGGTCACACCTGGGGATACACAGGGGTTACTACTGGCTTATGCACTCAGGAATTACTCCTAGCGGTGCTTGGGGAACATATGGGATTCTGGGAATCAAACCCAGGTCCGCCGCGTGAGAGGCAAACGCCCTACCCTTTCTCTTGCCTCTTTCTTCTTCTTCTTCTTCTTCTTCTTCTTCTTCTTCTTCTTCTTCTTCTTCTTCTTCTTCTTCTTCTTCTTCTTCTTCTTCTTCTTCTTCTTCTTCTTCTCCTTCTCCTTCTCCTTCTCCTCCTCCTCCTCCCTCTCCCTCTCCCTCTCCCTCTCCCTCTCCCTCTCCTTCTCCTTCTCCTTCTCCTTCTCCTTCTCCTTCTCCTTCTCCTTCTCCTTCTCCCTCTCCCTCTCCCTCTCCCTCTCCCTCTTCCCTCTCCCCTCTCCCCTCTCCCCTCTTCCCTTTCCTTCTCCTTCTCCTCCTTCTCCCTCTCCCTCTCCCTCTCCCTCTCCCTCTCCCTCTCCCTCTCCCTCTCCCTCTCCCTCTCCCTCTCCCTCTCCCTCTCCCTCTCCCTCTCCCTCTCCCTCTCCCTCTCCCTCTCCCTCTCCCTCTCCTTCTCCTTCTCCTTCTCCTTCTCCTTCTCCTTCTCCTTCTCCTTCTCCTTCTCCTTCTTCTTCTTCTTCTTCTTCTTCTTCTTCTTCTTCTTCTTTTTTTGTGGGGTACCCCACACCCAGTGGTGCCCAGGGCTTACTCCTGGCTCTGTGCTCAGGGGGTCACTCCTGGCAGGGACTGGGGGACTATATGTGGTGCTAGGGATCAAACTTGGGTCTGCCACGCATAAGACAAGTGCCCTGCCTGCTGTACTATCATTTCATCCCTACTTGCCTTCTTTTCTACAGTTTTTCTGTCTTTTCCTTATTGATTTGTGGAAGAGAAAACGTTTCTGGGATATGTGGGTGTTTATTCTACAATGAGCTTATCCCGTCCTGTAACTTGTCTTTGCATGCCTTTCAAGTGACTTTTAATGAACAGAAGTTATTAATTTATTATTATTGTTATTATTATTATTATTAGGCAACACCCAGAAATTATTCATGGCCCTGTGCTCACGAATGACCCCTGGCAGTGCTCAGGAAACCATCTGTGGTGCCAGGGACCTAGCCATCATGTGCCCCTGTACCATCATCTCTCTGTCCCAGAAGTTCTTAAATTTAATATCAGATAATTGATAATTGGGCTGGAGCGATAGCACAGTGGTAGGGTGTTTGCCTTGCACGCAGCCAGCCCAGCTGAGCCGGGTTCCATTCCTCCGCCCCTCTCGGAGAGCCTGGCAAGCTACCGAGAGTATCTCGCCCACACAACGAAGCCTGGCAAGCTACCCGTGACGTATTCAATATACCAAACACAGTAACAACAAGTATCACGATGGAGACATTACTGGGCCCACTCAAGCAAATTGATGAACAATGGGAAGACAGTGACAGTGACAGTGACAATTGATAATTGTCCCCCCTGCCCCCCGGTTATATAGGAATGAAATAAAAAAAAGTGTTCTTAAAAAAAAAAATCATTGCTGGCTCCAAAGCCATTTCCCCCTAGCTGCTTTATTGTCTTATCTTTCACACTTGAACCTCTAATCCATCTGGAGCTGATTTTTATGTACGCTGTGAGGTAGGGGTCAAGAATCATTTTTTAAAAATATGGGTTAGGTCCATTGTGGCTTTTGACCCCATGCACTCCCAGGGAAAAGTCTCCTTTAATCAAGAAGGATCTCTGTGTCCAAATGTGTCTTTTTCCGGCTGAATTTAAGAGCGGCCCAGGGTTTTCAGGGCAGAGCTTGGTGTGTGAGGTCCTAACATTTATTTTTCTCACTTCTTCCTGGGAAATGGTCTGACTTAGGAGGAAAGGGGACGAGAGAAGAACAACCCCTGATTCTGGGGGGGGTGAGTTCATGTCTTCCCTGGGGTTCTATCACTCACTGAACTCAGGAGACAGGACATAAAGATGTGATAAGGAAGCTTCAATCCAACGCTCTAGTTCAGAACTTCAGGGTGTTCTGGTTTGGAGGGGCACCTGGCAGGGCTTGGGGTCACTCAGCTCCACACTCACACACATGCACTCTCACATGCATGCACACACTCACCCCCACACTCAAATACACACACACACTCTCATATGCACGCACATACTCTCACATACTTGCACACAAGCAAGTATGGGTTCTGTGCTCTGAGGATCATGAAATGTCAAGGATTGAACCCAGGGTTCCCGATGCAGAGCCTGCACTCAGCCCTTCCGGCGTCTCTCTGGCTTCTCTGCTTGGGAATTTTCCTGTCCTTGTTCCTTCACTTGACACATGTCTGATTGCATGCTCTATGCTGGTCACTGATGGACAGCAATGGACAAAGTGGACAACAACTCTTGCCATCGTGGGCCTCATTTCCGGTGGAGGAAGAAAGGTGATTAGGATATAGATAGGTAAAAGGAGCGATAGCACAGCGGGTAGGGCGGTTGCCTTGCATGCAGCCAACATAGCCGACCCGAGTTCGATTCCTCCGCCCCTCTCGGAGAGCCCGGCAAGCTACCGAGAGTATCTCGCCCGCACGCATGGCAAAGCCTGGCAAGCTCCCTGTGACGTATTCGATATGCCAAACACAGTAACAACAAAATCTCCGATGGAGACGTTACTGGGCCCTCTCGAGCAAATCGATGAACATCGTGAGGACAGTAATACAGGTCAAAGGTATAAGGAAAACCATGAAGGAAGATGGTTGTTAGAAGAGAAGAGGATAGAGGGCAAGCGAGTGTTAGGTGATTGATTTTAAGTTGCCCAGTTAGGGGAGGAGGTGAGAAAAGACACCTCGTGCCCCAACCCCCCAAAGCCATATGGCGCTCACAGGGGAAGAGTTTTCTCAGAAGAAGGGGCTGCAAATAGAAGACCCCAGAGGGAGGTGGTAAGTCCCACAAGTGAGGGAGAGTGAAGACACCAATGAGGTATCGGGGAAGCGAGTCAAGGAAATAGGAAGGAAGAAGAGGGGATTCTGGACAGGAGGGGTCACTGAGCAAAAGTTATAACCCTGCTGGGTCTGAGGCCGGAAGCTGGGGCCATGGAGGTTGGACTAGAGACACTGAGGGGTGGAATCCCCCTTTGCTCTTCTCTTCTGACAGAGCGGCCGGCAGGTAAAGGCATTCTATGGTGGCAGCCCCGGCACACAGCAAAGCGGGATGGCAGAGCCCACCTACACTGAGTGTTCACAGATGGCCAAGACCGAAAGCACATCAGTTGGCAAAGATAGGGAGCAACTGGAACTCTCCTACGCTGAAATGTGCAAGAGTTTAGTCACTTTCTCCTTCCTTCCTTCCTTCCTTCCTTCCTTCCTTCCTTCCTTCCTTCCTTCCTTCTTCCCTCCCTTCCTTCCTTCCTTCCTTCCTTCCTTCCTTCCTTCCTTCCTTCCTTTTTTCCTTTTTTCCTCTTCCTCCTCCTTTCTCTCTCCTTCCTTCCCTCCTTCCTTCCTTCCTTCCTTCCTTCCTTCCTTCCTTCCTCCCTCCCTCCCTCCCTCCCTCCCTCCCTTCCTTCCTTTCTATCTTTCTTTCTTTCTTTTTTCTTTCTCTTGTTCTCTCTTTTGACCTTCCTTCCTTCCTTCCTTCCTTCCTTCCTTCCTTCCTTCCTTCCTTCTTCCTTCTCTTGCTTCGTTCTTTCCTCTTTCTCTTTCTTTCCCACAAAGAACTTGTTCTCTCGAGCTCTTGTGTTGTCCATTTCGGTCCAAGGATAACAGCCTGATAGTGCATGGATGACACAAACAAAGGTTTGTTGTGGTACCCAAGTCTACTGATATTGTCCGCTAGTGCTATAGCAATGGTTGCTACCTCTCTAACCCCTCGGCCAACACCTCAGCTCCAGACGAAACAGTTCCACCTCCCGGGGGTCCGAGCATTTTCTCTTGCTCATCACCCCCCTCACCTCCATCTCTCCCCCAAACGCCAACATGTTCTCCCTTCACCATGCTGGGCTACTTCTGCCATGTCTCTCTCAGAAAAGAACTGAAGGGGCTGGAGCGATAGCACAGCGGGTAGGTCGTTTGCCTTGCGCGCAGCTGACCCGGGTTCGATTCCCAGCATCCCATATGGTCCCCTGAGCACCGCCAGGAGTGATTCCTGAGTGCAGAGCCAGGAGTAACCCCTGTGCATCGCCGGGTGTGACCCCAAAAAGAAAAAAAATGAGGGGGCCGGAGCGATAGCACAGCGGGTAGGGCGTTTGCCTTGCACGTGGCTGACCCGGGTTCGATTCCCAGCATCCCATATGGTCCCCTGAGCACCACCAGGGGTGATTCCTGAGTGCAGAGCCAGGAGGAACCCCTGTGCATCGCCAGGTGTGACCCAAAAAGCAAAAAAAAAAAAAAAAAAAAAGAAGAGAACTGAAGTGTCCCCGCCCTCTAGAGCTCCCCTCTTCCTAGTGCAACCTCCCTGCTGTCTGCGTCCCTGCCAGCCCTGGCCCTCATGGTGGGCACACTTGGCCCCCCTCCCCACTGGCTCTCACTGAGGGGCCATGCTCTTTGTACACAGTTTTTCTGTGAAGCTTGGAATGAGCACTTAACAAATACCTGTCACTGTCACTCATCTCATGTTGTTCATCGATTTGCTCGAGCGAGCCCAGTAATATTGTGAGACTTGTTACTGTGTTTGGCATATCGAATACGTCGCGGGTAGCTTGCCAGGCTTTGCCGTGAGGGCGAGATACTCTCGGTAGCTTGCCGGGCTCTCCAAGAGGGGCGGAGGAATCGAACTCAGGTCAGTCACATGCAAGGCCAATGCCTTACCCGCTGTGCTATCGCTCCAGCCCTATTGGAAAACAAAAACAAAAACAAAAACAAAAACCACCCTATTGGGCCAGAGAGATGGTACATTGGGAAAGGCCCTTGGCTTGCATACAGCTGACCTGGATTCAGTCCCCAGTACCTCATAGGGTCACCTGAGCTCTGTCAAGAGTTCTCTGGAGCTCAGCCAGCCAGGAGGAAGCTTTGAGCGTTGCTGGATGTGGTCCCCAAACAAGAAAAGGTAAAGGTAAAAAAGGTAAAGGCCCTCCCGTTGATCATCGATTTGCTCGAGCGGGCCCAGTAACGTCTCCATTGGAGACTTTGTTGTTACTGTGTCTGGCATATCGAATACTCTCGGTAGCTTGCCGGGCTCTCCGAAAAAGAAAAAAAAAAAAGAAAAACCCACACAAAAAAGAGTCAAGCGGGCAAAACTCTGACAGGGCCAGGCCCTGGGGGTTAGGAGGCGGCTGCACCTTCATCTCAGGCTGGATGGAGGGCGGCAGGGGGACTCCCTGGAGTGACCAGGAGGCTCTGTGGGGAGGGGGTGGGGGCGCTGAGTCTTCAGGACTTATGCAGTGTCTCTGCCTCTTGGGGTGCTGCCTTTTTTGTTTGTTTGTTTGCTTGCTTGTTTGTTTGTTTGTTGGGTTTTTTGGGGGGGTGACACCTGGCGATGCTCCGGGGTTCCTCCTGGCTCTGCACTCAGGAATTCCTCTAGGCTGTGCTGGGGGACCAGATGGGATGCCGGGAATTGAACCCAGGTCAGCTGTTCACGAGGCAAATGCCCTACCCGCTGTCCTATGGCTTCGGTCCGGGCCTGCATTTGAACGCAAGTCATGAAAATATTTATTCCTGTGAAGGTCCGCGGAGTGAGCTGTAATGAACTCTGGGTCAGCCAGAGAGTATCCACGGAACGTGGCCCATTAGGAACAGACAGAGGGGCCGACAGACAGACAGACAGACAGACAGACAGACAGACAGATCCAACGCCATCACCCTCAGCCGTGGAAAACACTGCCAGCCCCCAGCTAATCTCCATGTCCAGCCCCAGCCAGCGGTGCCGAGGTTATTTTGAGTTTGTTTCCATGGCCTTATCTTCCCTGCCCCCATCCAACAAACAGGCAGACAGAAAACAAACAGCCCCGCAGCCCAGCCTGTGCTGTTCTCACGGGGAGACTCGCCCTCCTCCTTCCCGGCCTGTCTCTTCTCAGCCAAATTCCTGGAGCCCAGCCCTGGACCCTCTGCCAGTCTGGGAGCCCCTCCCCCCACACTGCTGGCCTTCCCCAGTACTTTCTGGGTGTGCCTGCCCCATCACTTCCGGGCCAGCCTGGTCTTTTGGTCCCAGACCCCAAGTGAGCAGGTTTTCTTTTTTTCTTTTTTCTTTCTTTCTTTTTTTTTTCTTTTTGCTTTTTGGTCACACCCAGCAATGCACAGGGGTTCCTCCTGGCTCTGAACTCAGGAATTACTCCTGGCCGTGATCAGGGGACCCTATGGGATGCTGGGAATCGGACCCTATGGGATGCTGGGAATCGAATCCCGGCAAACGCCCTCCCCCCTCCCCGCTGTGCTATCGCTCCAGCCCCCAGCAGGTTTCATTTTGCGGCAGGACCTCCCTGGCCTCTGTCTGAGACTCCCGCAACCCCCCTGCAAAGCCCTGCATTCTGGGCTCCAGACGAAGAGTGTCAGAAGGAAGTCCAGAAGAGAAGGGGTCCACAAGGCGGGTGGGAGAAGGGGTCCAGAGAAGGGGTCCAGCTGGGGACTGAGCATGACACTGCCACGGATAACCAAGCTGTGCTGGGGGCCTGAAGCCTGATACCCCGGGGGTGAGGGGGGGAGACCCTCATGGGTTGAGATTCAACAGGAAGGAAGGGATGGAGGGGAGGGAAGACAGGGACTTGGCCTTGGAGGCTCTCAGCAGTTTAGAGTTGAGTGTCTGGGGGACCACACCAAGCTGTGGTGGGGGGGTCAGTGGGGCTGGGGTGGGAGTCAGGAACCCCAGGACCGGGGCGGGGGGGGGCGGGAGCACTAGGGCCCATCCTCTCTCTGAGAGGGGCACAATAGGACATTCCCTGCATCCCCACCCCTGCCACCCCACCTTCTCTCTGCAGGCTGGTCTGCTGGCTTGGGGCAGCTCCTAGGAGTGTTACACAGCCACCCAAAGGCACACAAAGAACACAGTGAAGCCGGGAACCCTCCCACTTCCGGCCTCCTGGGCCTGCTGGAGGCCTGCCCCGCTGTGAGACCCCAGCACCCCTGCCCCCTCCATCCTCCCCTCTCTCAGGCCCCAGGGACTCTCTGAAGCCCAGAGCCCTGGAAGGGAGACCCCCCCCAGGGGTCCATCAAGCAGCAGGGAAGGGACACAGCGCCATGGAGAGGCAGAACAGGCGCCCTGCCTTGCTCTGGGGGACGCTGTCCTTGGGCTACTGTGGGGTGGATGTGCTGCTGTTGCTCTGGTCCTCACCCTGTGGTTATTGGGCGGGGGGTGGCTGTGACTCTGTGCTCTGGGGTCTTTCCTGAGTGGTGCTCAGGGGGGATGCTGTGATGTTGGGGATGGAACCCGAGCCTCCCACATGATGCAGGTCTGTGGTCAGCCAGGCCTGGTTTTGCTTTCTTGGGGCAGGCACTGCCTGGTCACTCCACCAGGGCTCGGGAAGGGGTGAGCCTCTCCTCCCTCTTCCAGAATGTCTTCCTCCACCTCCCAGGGCCCTCAACTTGCAGTGTGGGAAGGGAGCACTTAAGGGTTGGCAGCTGAAGGCAGGGGACTGGGGCGGCGGATCTAAGGTAGGTCCAGCCCTGAGCACTAGAGTGAAAAAGGAGACTGAGGTCACCATCAGATTCCCCCAGGGCCCAGGAAGCCCCAACAGCAGCACTGGGACTACAGCCGGAGGTGGGGCATGGGAGTCTTTTGGCATCTGGTACCTACTCCTTGTTTTGTTTTTAATGGAATCTCCCTGCGATCACTTGATCACTTGACATCCCATTACTCATGGATTTGCTCGAGCGGGCGCCAGTATCGTCTCCATTTGTCCCTGTCGCGTGCTAGTGTAGCCCAATGGCGTCTGCTCGTTCCAGGAACACGAAGAGCCTCAAACTGGTTGTTCAGGGTCTTGACGAAGAAGTTTGACCATATGGTAGGTGGGCGGCCACACGGTCTTTTGATGTCCCATGGAATCCAGTCAGTAACGGCTCTATTCCAGCAGTCGTCTCTAAATCTCGTTACGTGACCAGCCCATCTGATTTTCGACACCTTGGCAAACGAGACAGCGTCCCTGATTCTTGACCGTCGATGGAGGTCGGAACTCCGAATTCTTTCTCTCATTTGAGTGAAGCGTCATACTCCAAGCATAGGTCTTTCTTCTCTCTCTCTCTCTCTCTCTCTCTCTCTCTCTCTCTTTAGTTTTTATTAGCGAAACACCATGAGGTACAGTTGTAGACGTACAAATTTTTGTGCTTGGGTTTCAATTATACAATGATCAAACACCCACCCCTCCACCAGTGCCCATTTCCCACCACCACGGATCCCAGTATCCCTCCCACCCCCCATCCCCCCCATTTCACCCTGCCTCTGTAGCAGGGCATTCCCTTTTGCTCTCTCTCTCCTTTTGGGTGCTGTGGTTTGCAAAAGAGGCATTGAGTGGCAATCATGTTTGGTCTAGAGTCTACTCTCAGCAAGGCACAGCTCTTTCGATTCCTCTTTGGGAGACCCGATATGCCCAAACCAGTAAAGACAATGGGTCTCTCCCTGAGATACACAGTGACAAAGTTGTTTCTGATGGGGATTCAGTCCTGCAATGTTCCAACAACGCCCATCCCTCCCCTGGGGCACATTTCCCACGCCTATGTCCTGCCCTGCCTCCACGCACTTGCCCTCAATGTCTCTCTCTCTGTCTCCCCTCTCTGTCTGTCTCTATCTCTGTCTCTCTTTCTATTGCTCTGTCTCTGTTTCTCTCTGTCTCTCTGTCTCTGTTGCTCTGGGTCTGTCTGTCTGTCTTTCCCTCCCTCCTGGGCATTGTGGTTACCCTGGGTCTCCTCTCAGCATTAGGGTCGTGTCCCCCTGTGGTCGTTGCCAGTGGTCCTTGTCCTGGTGGGGCCCGATCTGGAGCTGACCCGTCCCCTGCTCTGGGCGGAGCCGGCCTGGCCTGCCCACCTGTCCCTCCCTCCGTCCCCCGCCCCTCCAGGCGCCGACGCCTGGTGACTAATCCGTTGGGTTGAGCAAGGGGCTGCCAGGGGCCCCGAGATCAGATCGGCCCCCTGGCCTTGACCTTCTCCGCAGGGCGCCTACCCCGCGCCCCCCGCGCCCCCCACGCCCCCCAGCCCTTGGCGACCAAGGACGCAGGAGCGCGGCGGGGTGCCCGGTACCCCGTGGCTCTCCGGGTCACGGACAGGAGAAGGTGGGGGGTGAGGGGTGAGGCCCGCCCAGTCTTCCGGCTCGGGGCTGTCGCCACCCCAAGGTCCCAGATCGCTCTGGGAACGCAGTTTGCGGCTCTGTGGGAACTGAGGGCCCTCCCGAGGCCTTGCCCCAACCCCAGCGCCCGCTTCCCTCTCCCTCCCTCCCTTCCTCCCTCTCTCCTTCCCTCCCTCTCTCCCTCTCTCTTTTTCTCTCCCTCTCTCCTTCTCTCTCCCTCCTCCCTCTTTTTCTCCCTCTCTCTTCTTCCTTTTCTCTCCCTCTCTCTCCCTCCCTCCCTCTCCCTCTCTCCCTCTCTCTTCCTCCCTCTCTCCCTCTCTCTCCCTTCCTCTCTCTTTCTCCCTCTCTCCCTCTCTCTCTTCTTCCCTCCTTCCCTCCCTCTCTTCCTCTCTCTCCCTCTCTCTCCTCTCTCTCCTTCTTTCCTCTCTTCCTCCCTCTCTTTTCCTCCCTCTCTCTTCTTCCCTTTCTCTCTCTCCCTCACTCTCTTTCTCCTTCCCTCTCTCCCTCTCTTTCTCCCTCTCTCTCCTTCCCTCTCTCTTCCTTCTCCTTCCCTCCCTCTCTCCCTCTCTCTCCTCTTACCCTCCCTTCCTCTCTCTCCTCCCTCTCACTCCCTCTCTCCCTCTCTCTTTCTCTTTCCCTCCCTCCCTCCCTCCCTCTCTCTTCCTCCCTCTCTTCCTCTCTCTCTCCTTCCCTCTCTCCCTCTCTCTCCCTCCCTCCCTCTTTCTCCGTCTCTTTTTCTCTCCCTCCCTCTCTCTCTCCCTCCCTTTCCTTCTCTTTCTCCTTCCCTCTCTCCCTCTCTTTCTCCCTCTCCCTCCCTCTCTCTCTCCCTCCCTCCCTCTCTCTCTCCCTCTCTCTGTCCCCCCACCCCCCTCCCCGGGCCCACCTCGCTCCCAGCCTGCCCAAAGTGCTCTCTTTGTCCATTCATCCGTGGGCCTCTGTCACTGGCTCGCTTCTGCACTCGGGGTGTTTATTTAATTGTTTTCCCGAGCTGGGCGGCCGGCCCTCCTGCTGTCCAACTCTGCCATCCGCACTCTGCCTGTGTAATTTAAAGCTGTAGTTAAATTATGACTTCTCCGGACCTGTTGTGGCACCTCGGCAGAAGCCTAATTAAATGATCACATCCATTCTGAAGGCAGCACCTCTCCCCTCCAACGTTAATTACAACATAAGAGGCTTTAATGGCCCGCCTCACCTCCAGCTCCCGGAAAGAAAGGTCAGGCGATTAATTTTCGTCATTAATCTTTTCCCAATGTGGACACTGCGCTGTCACCGGAGCCTATTAAACCCCCTGTGTCCCCCCCCCTCCCAGCCTCCCGCGCCCCTCACCCCCTCCTTCCTGAGTGACTGCAGAGAGGAAAATATTTAAGAACCGCTTTGTCTCTCTGACTAGTTCCCTCCCCCCCACACCCCTTTTCCTGGAGACAGTTCTTCCTTGGGGGTCTCAGAGGCAGGGCGGAGGGCATCAAGTTTTTCTCCTGAAGTTCGGGAGCAGAGGCCGGGATGGCTCTGCCAGGGGAGCCGGGAACAGAAGCTGCAGGTCTCCGTTCATCCTGGGCCTGGGAATACAGACGGATGGGGGTGGGGTGAGAGGGGCCCGGCAAGGTGTTGCCTGGCACCCCACTGGCTGGTCACAGACTCCAGCTCCGCCAGGAGAAAGCCCTCAACACTGTCAGGTGTGGCCTGACTCTTTCTAAAAAAAGAAGACGGGGGTAGGGTAGGGAAGACGCCGACACCCAGCTTGTAGGTCATTTTGTTTTCTTCGGGGGTCACACTCGGCAGTGCTCTGGGCTTCCTCCTGGCTCTGAGCTCAGGGGTCACTGTTGGTGGGGCTCAGGGGACCAGTCAGGGGGCCAGGGAACCTGGGTCAGATAGGCAAGGCAAGCACCCTACTTGCTGTACTATCTCTCCAGCTGCCCAGTTCTTATGTCTTTTTTTTTCTTTTTGGGTCACACCGGCGATGCTCAGGGGTTCCTCCTGGCTCATGCACTCAGGAATCACTCCTGGCGGTGCTCGGGGGACCATATGGGATGCTGGGAATCGAACCTGTATCTGCCATGTTGGCTGTGTGCAAGGCAAACACCCTACCCACTGTGCTATTGCTCCAGCCCCACAGCTCTTATGTCTTGATGGACATTTCCCCCCAGGTCATGAGCTAAGTCCCATGACCCCTCCCATCTCACCCCATCCCACCCCACCCTGCGCCTTCCTCACCCTGGAACTTCAGCCCCATTGCATAAAAAGGTGGGTACACAAGCACAAAAATTTGTAAGTCTACGACTGTACCTCATGATGTCTCACTAATAAAAATTTTTTTAAAAAAAAGGTGGGTACAGGGGCCAGAGCACCCAGAGTACAGTGGGTAAGGTGTTGCCTTGCATGCAGTCGACCCGGGTTCGATCCCCGGCACCCCATATGGTCACCCAGCACGGTTAGGAGTGATTCCTGAGCGCAGAGCCAGGAGTAAACCCCTGAGTATCGCTGGGTGTGACCCCCAGAGTCAAAAAATTGTGGGTGGGGCTGGAGCAATAGCACAGCGGGTAGGGCGTTTGCCTTGCACGCGGCCAACCCGGGTTCGATTCCCAGCATCCCATATGGTCCCCTGAGCACCGCCAGGGGTAATTCCTGAGCGCAGAGCCAGGAGTAACCCCATGTGCATTGCCGGGTGTGACCCAAAAAGAAAAAAAAATTGTGGGTGCATTAGAGATTTCCGCAGAGGCAGGAACTAAGCTGTTGACTCTTCCTCTGGCAGAGCCGATTCCAGATCCAGCACCGAAGAAGTGGGGCTCCCCCGTGAGTCACGGGCTCCATAGGAAGAGGTGAAGGGGGAGAGAGTGGCTTGACAAGGGGGTGGCTGGGGAGGCCCCAAGTCTGGTATCCCCGGCGTCCCCCACCTCGACAGCAGGCTGAAAAGAGGGAGCCGCAATTCGATGAGGACGTTCTCTGCAGACCGTTTTGATTCCAATCCCAGAATTTACTTGATTTAAAATTCTAATCCAGAAGAGAGTCCCTGGGAAGTGGAGGGGTGAAGCCTGGCAGGGAGGCGCGGAGAGCTGGCGGGAACTGAAGAAGGAGGGGAGCGGCGTGCGTGTGGAGACCCCTAGGCCCTTGCCTCTGCTCTCCTGGGACCCTGCCGCTGCCCCTGGGGAGGCCACAGGACAGCAGAGAGACGGTGACTGAGAAAGTGACAAACGGGACGGTGGCTTTGCAGGGTGGAGGGCCCAGCCAGGCAGACCGCCTCTCCCCAGTTGGTGCTCAGAACATTGGGTCGCGCGCTGTTCCCTGCCCTCTGCTGCAGCTGTTACACACACACACACACACACACACACACACACACACACACACACACACACACTCCTGTCAAGGAGCCCAAGCCTCTGTGTGTCTGAGGATGTTCAAGAACTGCGCCCAGGCAAGGGCAGGTCACATGCCTGGCACGCGCAAACCCCTGCTCCCTCCTTGGTATGCAGGACACTGAGAACCACCTGGCACTGCCCTAGTGGCCCCCAAATACCTCCGGGATGCCAAGGCCTTCCAGATGCCTGTTGTTTTGCTTTATTTGGGGGCCATCGCTGGCGATGCTCAGGGGTTACTCCTGGTTCTGCGGTGCTCAGGGAACCCTATGGGATGCTGAGGATGGTACCCAGGTTGGCCACGTGCAAGGCAAGCGCCCTCCCCACTGTACTCTCATTCTGGCCCCTGGGGGGTGGTGCCTTGAGATAGTGATGCCCAAGAGTCAGCAGCTGGGAGCAGAAATGCCTCTCCCTGCTCCACACACCCTTCCCATCCTCCCCCCCCCCCTTCATCTCCACAAGTTCCTCCTTCAAACCCCCGGCCCAGCAGCTCAGGTCCAAGATGGAAAGATGGGATTGGAAGAAAGAAGACTTGCAGGGGGGCTGGAGCGAGAGCAGAGCAGGTAGAGCGTTTGCCTTGCACGCGGCTGACCCAGGTTTGATTCCCAGCATCCCATAGGGTCCCCCGAGCACCGCCAGGAGTGATTCCTGAATGCATGAACCAGGAGTAACTCCTGTGCATCACTGGGTGTGACCCAAAAAAGCAAAAAAAAAAAAAAAAGACTGCATCTGGAAGGAAGGCATGGGACTGACCCCAGCACAGCCCAGTCTGGAGGAAAAGGCAGCCTGCCCATGGTGATCAGAAGGAGTGACTTCAGGCATCCATCTTCCTGGGCAAGGCTTCCTGGTGCTGGGCGACTGAGTTGGTCCTGTGGTCAGCAGAGCTGGTGGGGTGGGTCTACCTCAACTAGCTTTGGAGTTTTGTGGGGGGGACACACACCCAGCAGTGTTCAGGGGCTGCCCCTGCCAGCCTGAGGGTGGTGTTCAGGGGCCCATGCAGTTCAAGGGCTGGAAGCTTCCCCTGAAGCTCTGTGCTCCGGTTCTTGGAGCTCTCTCCTCCACCCTCGGCAAACCTGGGAGCAATCTAGGAGATAAAAGAAGAGCTGGCAGGGCTAGAGAGACAGCACAGCAGGTAGGGCGTTTGCCTTGCACGCAGCCGACCTGGGTTCGATTCCCAGCATCCCATATGGTTCCCTGAGCACCGCCAGGAGTAATTCCTTAGTGCAGAGCCAGGAGTAACCCCTGTGCATCGCCGGGTGTGACCCAAAAAGAAAAAAAAAGGGGGGGGCTGGCAAGGACCAGCGGGCTCAGGTGCGGGCGCGGAGGTGGGCTTGGAGGGACACACGCCCTTCGGTGTCCAGCCGCCCACAGCAGGCCCTGCATGGTCACCTGCCGCTCCCAGGGCCAAGAGCAAATGCCTGTCAGCTGCCAGCCTCTCCCTGGACGCCACCCTCCCCAGCTGCACCCCAAGGACACTGGGGACATCACATCCACAGAGGCCTGCGTGGTCGGATAATAATAATTAATAACCATTAGGAACAATACGGGGACATGAGTGCCCGGTCAGCCTGATATGCAGCCATGGCTTTTCCTGCTATTCCGTTTTTCTTTTCTTTTTCGTTCCTTCTTTTTTTTTTTTTATAAAAAAAAACTTTAATGAAAACAATGATTTGACTTTGAAGAAAGTGACTTTTTCCCAGTGAAAGCCAAATCGGATGCAGTTCCTCCCCTCTCTTCCCCCTCCTCCCACCCCTTCCCCAGCTCCTCCTCCCGCCTGCCCCCCCCCCCAACTCTGCCCGGGTTTTTTTTTTTTCCCTCGCTCCCTTTTTTCTTTTTCTTTTAATACTCTGCGTTCTATCATGCAAATCCCCTTTCAAATTATGAGAGTATTAGAGCCATCAACGGTAATGTCACCGCCACAAAATGAGAGTGGGGACTTAAGCACCTAACGAACAATGAAATGTGCGAGCCCTGGGACAGGACAATTAAGAACTGGGCTTAGCCAGCCAGGGAAATTTATTGCTATCAAATCCATATTTCTATTTTCCCCCTGAACAGTAACCTATTTGAATATGATTAAAGGGTTTCATTACGGCGGAGAGAAAGGCCCGTATCCCGCCGTTCCCGGCGCGCGCACAAACACGGGCTCAGAGCCGGGGTGCCCCGGGAGGACGTGGCCAGGGGACTGTAGGCTGGGAGGAAGGTCCGGGGGTTCCCAAATGGAGCCTGAGGGGGCTGACAGTGGAGATGGTTTCTCTAAAGGGTGGAAGGCCTGGGGGAGAAGCGGGAGTCTGAGAGTCCCTGGGTCTCTCTTTCCAAAAAAGTGTTGGGAGGCTCCTGAGTGGGTGGGGAGACTGAGGCAACGGGGAGACTGAGGAACTCAAATTTTTTTGGGGGGTTACAAGCGGCGATGCTCAGGGGTTACTCCTGGCTTTGCACGCAGGAATCACTCCCGGCGGTGCTCGGGGGACCCTATGGGATGCTGGGAATCGAACCCAGGTCGGCCGCGTGCAAGGCAAACGCCCTCCCCGCTGTGCTATGGCTCCAGCCCCTGAGGGGCTCAAATGAGTGAGCAGCTCACCTCGGGCTGGACTCAGCACCTGGCTGTCCCCCTCTGCGCCCTCCTGCCGGTCCCTCCGGTAGCCCCCTGCTAGAGCTGCACTGGATGGAGGAGGGGCCTCCCGGCCAGGGGAGATTTACAGTCTGATGGAGGAGGAGAAGAGGGGAGACAGGCCGAGGAGGCTGACGGTCTGTCCCTGAGGTGGAGTCTGAATGTCAAGATGAGTGTGAGGGGTTCAGAGCGGGTTCAGAGGGGCTGCGGTGGGCTCAGTAGCCGCAGACGGACCCCCATTACACTCAGCCGGTGAAGAATTCTCTCCCCCGACCAGCTCAGCTTGGCCTCTCCCCCCGAGCACTGTGTTCCTCAACCTGGCTGCATTCTCAGCGCGCCCCAGAACCAGCAGAGGCTCTGAATATCTCCTGGCTCAGGAGGGTGGGGAAGAGCTTCCCAGGGGGGCTTCTCCTCAAATCCCCAGAACAGTCCTTGAGGCTGGGGGGTGGGGTAGGGAGACTCAGAGAGGCCGAGTGAAAGGATTTGTCCTTGGGGCATCGTGACAGGGCTGCAATTTGAACCCCGCTCAAGACCCTGTTCCCAACCGTGTGAGTCCTGTGTGTGTGTGGGGGGGGGGAGCACGGCTATGTGAGGCTGGGGACCACCACGAACCGCCCCCTCCCATCACCACCACCACCACCTGTGGCCGCTTCTGAGGGCAGGAAGCTCGAGGAGGGAATAATGGCCAGGCCAGACAGGCCAGCTGGGCGCACAGTGCAGGCGGAGGGTGACAGATGTCATGAGAGAGGACGCCTCCCCCAGCTGGACACACGCGTGCCCTGACTAACGGAGCCCCTGCAGGCTGGGGCGTACTCAGGCCTCCATGGTGTGGGTCTGGGCTGGGGCTAGTGGGGGCAGGATTGTGTATGTGTGTGTGTGTGTGTGTGCGCGCGCGCGCGACCGTGTGTGTGTGTGTGTGTGTGTGTGTGTGTGTGTGTGTGGAGGGGGGTGGGCACTAGGTTCCAGAAGGCCAGCCAGGGATGGCAGAGTACTGTCTTCCTCGGGTCCTTAGGATGAGGCTAGGTGGGGGCAGGGGTCCAGGGTAGGGCAGGGCTGGCCAGGGCTGGACAGGGCAGGCATGAGGCAGGCACAACTCCAACGTGTCATGGGCAGGGCGGGGGCAGGGCTGACTCACAACTGCTGGACTCCTGAGCAGTCTGTCTCTCCCCTAAGACTCCTCCCTTGTCCCCTCTGGGACAATGCCATGAGCCATACCTGGGGCTTCCAGAAAGTTCTGTCTTGAACTCTGGGGAGCTGGATAGAGTAGTATTTATTTATTTATTTATTTATTCATTCATTTTTAATTGATTTGGTTTTCGGGCCATGCCTCATTCCTGGCTCTGTGCTCAGGGATCACTCCTGGGAGGGCTTGAGGGACCACATGGGGCGCCATGGCTCAAACCTGGGTCGACCGCCTGCAAGCTCTACTATTTCTACAGCCCCTACGGTAGCATTATTATTTAAATAATTTTTATTTGGTTTTTGGGCCATACCTCGTGAGACTCAGCTGTTACTTCTGGCTCTGCACTCAGAAATCACTCCTGGCAGTGATTGGGGGACCATATGGGATGCCGGGGATTGAACCTGGGTCGGCTGAGTGCAAGGCAATCACCCCCCCCCCCCCCACTGTACTATCCCTCCAGCCCCATGGTTGCATTATTTTTTTTGGGGGGGGGTCACACCTGGCAATGCACAGGGGTTCCTCCTGGCTCTGCACTCAGGAATTACTCCTGGCGGTGCTCAGGGGACCATATGGGATGCTGGGAATCGAACCCGGGTGGGCCGCTTGCAAGGCAAATGCTCTATTTACTGTGCTATTGCTCCAGCCTCATGGTTGCATTATTAAACACTTGGGTCTACCCTGTGCATCTGGGACTCACTTCCTGCGGCATGCCATGGCCTGGTGTGCCTGAGGCTCGGGCCTCCCCAGGGCTGGGGTGGCACGTGAGCGGGTGTCAGGAGGGAGAGGGTCGCCTCTAGTTTCTTGGCAGGGCTGGTCCCAGCTCTTCCTCCCTCGCTTCCCTGTCCGTCCTGCTGTCACCCCGCCTCCCACCCGCTCCGGGCTGTTCCCACATTTCCCCGGCGTGTGGGAACAGGAAGGGGAGCCCAATCTCTTGTCTCCTGCAGGCTCAGTTTGTCTTGGAGAAATGAGCAGAGGCTGCTGGTGGGGTGACTGGAGGGTCTGGGACAGGGGCCAGTGGGGACAGCCCCTCTCTAAGGCGGGTAGGGCGGTTTCGGCTCCACTCCAGAGGCGAGCAAAGTGAGGCTCAGGGAGCCCAAGGAAACAGGAAGAGGGGGACTGGCGGGAACCCCACCACCAGCCACCTAACGCGCCGTGCGATCTTCATGTCCTTGTCGACATTCTTCTAACCGTTCTTCTATGAAATCACCTCATCTCAATATTTAGTTGTGGCCCCAGCTTTGCGAGTCACCAGGGTGGCGGTTAAAATAATAAACTCACGTGCTGGACAATTGGACACTGCTGGTCACAGCAGCGGAGCAGGGGCCCGAGGCCCCCTGCTGGGCTGGGTGCTAATGTTTGACTGCTGGCTCCTGGGGAGGTCCGGCAAATCCCCAGGGAGTGGCCAGGTTGTGGGGATGGGGGTTGAATGGGGCGGATTGGGTTCAGACCAGTGTGAACACCTTAGCAACCAGCACAGGGATGTTGCTTTAGCCTGCCCAGTAGCCTTGCGCCCGTCGGTCAGCCAGTTTCCTCCCTCCCTCTGTCCTTCCCTCCCTTCTTCCCTCCCTTCTTCCCTCCCTTTCTCTCTCCCTCCCTCCCTTCTTCCTTCCTTCTTGCCACTGTCCTCCCCCTCTTCCATCCATCAACTATCCATCCATCCATCCATCCATCTACCCATCCTTCTGTCCGTCCGTCCGTCCATCCATCCATCCATCCATCCATCCACCCGTCCTTCTGCTCATCCATCCGTCAATCCACCCTTCCACACCTCCACCCATCCATCCATCCATCCATCCATCATCCATTCATCATCCATCCATCCATCCATCCATCCATCCATCCACCCATCCACCCATCCACCCATCCACCCATCCTTCTGTTCATCCATCCATCCATCCACCCATCCTTCTGTCCATCCATCCATCCATCCATCCATCCACCTATCCTGTTCATCCATCCATCCATCCATCCACCTATCCTGTTCATCCATCCATCCATCCACCCCTCTATCCATCCATCCACCCGTCCTTCTGTCCGTCCATCCATCCATCCATCCATCCATCCATCCATCCATCCATCCCTACTTCTGTCCATCCATCCATCCGCTCACCCTCCCACACACTCCACCACAGCCCTGCCCTCCAGTGGCCCTGAGCACTGTGAGGCGTCTCTGTGAAGTAGGAGACAAGCTTCCTTCTTTCAGGAGCATACGCTTGAGTTGGAGAGTCAAAAGAAACTCACCTACATGTTCACCAAGAGAAGCCCACACAGCGCGGGATGGGTTGCCGGAAAGGGTTCAAGGAGAAAAAGACTGTGTGTGTGTGTATGTTGGTGGAGGTGTGTGTGTGTGTGTGTGTGTGTGTGTGTGTGTGTGTGTGTGTGTGTGTAGGTGTGGTGGGGCAGGCAGGAGCAAGCCCGGCTTTGAGCTCTAGCCTTGGACAAATGAGGACACACTCCTGGCCTCTCCCTGGCCCCGCCTCCCGGGGCCGTCACAGCTCGTCCCCAAGGCCAGGCCTGAGTGTCTGCTGGCCGGCCAGTCCCTGGAGCCGCACAGGGCTACAGAGAAGCTGCCACCTCCCGCCAGAGCGGCAGGCGCCATTGCCTCCTGCTAGGAGCCCAGCTCTCCTCTCTCCTCACCCCTCGCTTCCCATCCCGGGCTGTCAGTTTAACGGACAGGTGTTTAATTCCATCCTGCCAGGCGCCTGGAAACGCCAGCACCCCGGCTGCATCCGTTTGTGGAGTTTGCTCTTAAAAGAACAGCGCACGGTGAACCCTGCTCTGGGCGGCGTGGCCCTCTCCCCTCCCCTCCCTCGTCTCTTTGTCTCCATCTCATTGGGTTGTCCCTTGCTCAGGGACAGTTCCCCTGAGATGGCTGGACCCAGGGAGCACGGCAGACGAGGAGGGAGCTGCTACAAGCACCTCTGATGGAGATGGGTACCAAGTGCTGGCAGTATGCCCCCTGGCACGCGGCGGACGTGCCTTTCAGCGATTAAAATCATCTGACAGCTCAAGTTTACTGTGCTCACGGCCCTGGGCTGGAGAAGACGCCAGCAGCTTCTCTAGCTGGACCTGGCTGCGTCCCTCCCCTGCACATGTCCCCTGGGCCATGATGGAGGCACATCGAGGCCTGGGGGTGGGGGGTGTTGGAAGCAGTCCCAGGAATCTGTTGGACACTGGGCACGGATGAGGGGCACCATGGCAGAGCTGATGGTCTCCTTGCTCCCCAGGGGGATCGCCAATCAGCTGCCCTAGGCCGCCAGGGCTGGAAGACACAGGCGGACTGGAGGTCTGTGCCCTCCGCCTCTTTGCGGGTTTGGGATGAAGTTTGATGAATTGGAACTGATCAGCCGTAGTCAAAGGCTGGCTGGGCAGCCCAGCTCAGGCCTCTGTGTGGGTCTCAGAGGGTCACCGGGCTCACCGGACACAGAGTCCCCTCTGGTCCCTCTGCTGCCTGCCTCTGTCCACGTCCCTGCTACTCCCTTATCTCTTTCCTTCTTCTGCTGTGACGGCCCCCACCTGTCCCCTCCCCACCAGACCTCCACCCACCCACGGACCCCAATGAGGCATCGCGGTTCCTAACGAAACGGAACCACCGCCAGATGAAATATATTACTATTAAATACTTAATTCTTCTAGTGAGCAGAGAGCAGGCAGTATGAATACGATTATTAAAGAAAATTACTTTGGCTGATCAGATATTTCTGCATACTAATTTCTGACCCCTCTTCCCTCGCTCCCGCTTCCCGTCCCTTGGAGACCGGGACCGATAAAATTCCATCACAAATAGCTGATTATTGAGGCTTGCATTAAAAATCAACCCTCCCCCCCCCCCCACACCCTTCTCTCTCCTGTGCCTTCATCGCGCTGATGTCCTTCAGGGGAAGGGGTGTCCCCAGATAGCAGCAACCTCTGGGGGACATCTAGGGAGAGCCAGTGGTCCTGCTCCTCTCCCGGTCTCAAACCCAATGTCTGCATCAGGGATAGTCCCCCTTCCTCTAACTTCAGCAACTCTCCCTACCAGTTCCCTAACGGGGTAGATGACCCTGTAGGCTCTAGGGTCTCTGTTCTGGGAGCCCAAACATCTCCTAGTCTCCTGCTCCTGAGTTTTGAGAGCCGGGTGACTTGGCCAGAAAACAGGGGCTGCCTGTGGGAGACCCCCCACCTCCCTGCCCTGCTCCCAGGGAGGACCAGGAAGTTCCTGCTGGGAGCCCGCCCCCAGGGTGGGACTTTCCACCTTCAGTGCCTTCTGGCTGGCAGAGCTTCCGGCCTCTTTGTAAACCAAGGGCATGCAGGAGAGGGATTCACATTCTGGCTCACCCACCACCTCGCACACGTGGATGTGTGTGTGTGTGTGTGTGTGTGTGTGTGTGCATATCTTTCACGTCAAACTGAACATTGTACTTCAACTTTCTTTCTTTTTTTTTTCTTTTGCTTTTTGGGTCACACCCGGCGATGCTCAGGGGTTACTCCTGGCTCATGCACTCAGGAATTACTCCTGGCGGTGCTCGGGGGACCATATGGGATGCTGGGAATCGAACCTGGGTCGGCCATGTTGGCTGCGTGCAAGGCAAACGCCCTACCCGCTGTGTTATCGCTCCAGCCCCGCACTCCAACTTTCTAGGACTTGCTTTTTCTCATCTGCGAGATGGGAATGCTAGCAATACTTCAATACTTCACTCCATTTTGGTGAGGTTAAATGAGTTAATATACAACAAACAAACAAACAAACAAACAAAAAATACTTCATGGGATTGGAGAGCTAACACGAGGCTCAAGGCTTTCCTGGCACTGCACATGATTTCCCGAGAACTGCAAAGAGTAAATCCAGAGCACAGACATAGGAGTAGTACCCGTGATCACTTCTGACCCAAACCCACGCCCACCCCACCCCCCCAAAAAAAATGCCATATGTAGCCAATGACTCTGCTATCCAAGAGCAGATGCTGTGGTACGTATATACTTAATCACTTAATCACTTAACTTCCCGTTAATCGGTGATTTGCTCAAGCGGGCGCCATTTGTCCCTGTCTCCATTTGTCCCTGTCGCATGCTAGTGTAGGCCAGTGGCGTCTGTTCGCTCTAGGAACATGAAGAGCCTCAAACCGATCGTTCATGATCTTGACGAAGAAGTCTGACCATCTGGTAGGTGGGCGGCCACGCGGTCTTTTGACATACCGTGGAATCCAGTCGGTAACAGCTCTAGTCCCGCGGTCGTCTTTAAATCTTATTACATGACCAGCCCATCTGATTTTCGACACCTTGGCAAATGAGACAGCGTCCCTGATCCTTGATCATCGACAGATCTTGGAACTCCGGATTCTTTCTCTCATTTGAGTGAAACGTGATATTCCAAGCATAGCTCTTTCGATTCCTCTTTGGGAGACCCGAATATACGTATATACTACTTGACTGTAAGAAAAAGGTGAAGCCGTGTGTGCAATTTGCCACTGCACGGATGAATCTAGCGGGGATTATGTCGAGTGAGTCAGTCAGAGGAGAGGGTCAGGTACCACCGAATGATCTCTATCTCACATGTGGAACATAAGAAGCGGTGCGGGGGATTGGGGCTGCAGAGACAGTACAGCGGGGAGGAAGTTTGCCTTGCACGTGGTCAGCCCGGGTTCATTCCCCAGCACCCCATATGGTCCCCCAAGCACCACCAGGAGTAACCTCTGAGCATTTTGCTGGCTGTGACCCCAAAAGTGCAAGAACAAAAATAAAAATCAAGAAGAAACACAGTGGGACGACAAACAGATGCCCCAAGGTAACAACCTGAGAACCTTAGCGACAGAGCTGAGCTCACCCAGGGAGAGAGGGTGCAGAGGGGATGGGAGGCGGAGAGGGAGGGAGCAACTCTGGTGTTGATCCGCATGAAACCCTGTGATTAACAGTATTAGAAATCATGGTGCCTCAAATACAAAAATACGCTATATAAAAAGAAGTGATATATATGCATAGATGCGATTTCAATATCGTGCCTCCCACCTGCCCATGAATGACTTCTCCCCATAATTCCCCTGTCAGAGGACTCTTCCTCTGGACTGCTTTCTTCGCCCCTTGGTCGGCTTTGCTGGGCCTTCAGTACCTCCTAGACCCCCTTCCCCATGACCCTTCACCCCCACTTGGAGCCCTTCCCCTCCCCCCAGCTCCTTCTCCCCCACCCCCACCCCACCTTCAGCCCGGCCACTGGTGCCAGCGCAATTACCAGAGTTCTGAAATCAGGGGTGTTGAGGGGAGCGTGCTAAAAATACAGCCGTTCCCCACAATCCCATAAGCCTTCAATTTACCTGCTTTTATAAAAAGATGCGTCCTTCGGTGTCACCGGAGGAAGGTATAATTACAGCCTGGGAATGTTAATTCCCTTGCTCCTGATACGTGGCTCATTGCTCTGCAGGGCTCCTGTCCTCCTCAGAGCCTTGGCAGGGAGACGGGCAGGTCCCTGGGAGGAAGTCGCCCGGCTGGAGGCCTGCAGGGACGCACCCTTCAACAGGACCCGTGGAAGGTGCCTCTCTTCCACTCGTAGGCTTCAGGGTCCCCCGGGAGCTGAGGCTGGTGTGGATGGACCCACTGCACCTGAAGGGAACCCCGAGTTCCTGTGCCCCTCCCCGGCCTCGCCCCCTCTTCCATCAGTTCTCAGCAGGTGGCTGCAGGCTCTTCATCCCTCATTCTGGAAGAAGAACCATCCCTGAGCCTCCGAGGCCCGGCCCATCGCTCTGAGTCTCTGTCCTTCCCCAGACCTCCCCATGCCGGCCCCGGGCTGCCCAGCACCCGCTGGACTCTGACGTCTTCGTTTTGTTTGACTGCCGGTCTCTCATGAGGAGGCAGACCTCGGAGGACGCAGACCTTTGCTGTTCTGTCCCCTGTTTTATTCCTGGGCGCAGCACAGTGCCTCTGGTGCCCATTCGGAGTCGGTGAAGGGACGGGAAGGTCAGGAAGGTTTTCCCCGAAGAGAGAAGAGTACGTGCCAAGTCCAGAGACATGGGCGATCCGTGTCCTTGGGAATCTTGAGGGTATCTATGTGGATGGTGGGCGGGAGGAGTCACACCCGGCAATGCTCAGGGGTTATTCCCGGCTCTGCATTCAGGAATTCCTTCTGGCAGTGCTCAGGGGACCACATGGGATGCTGGGAATCGAACCCGGGTTGGCCGCGCGTACGGCAAACACCCTACCCACTGTGCTATCGCTCCAGCCCCATGCATGCACAGGGACGCTCTTGCACAGGGAGCAGTGAGTGAGAGCAGGCTAGTGGAGGGAAGGTTGAGGTCCTCCTCAGGGGAGACTTACTTTTTCTGTGGCGGTGAGCTTTGCACCACAGCCCAGCGCTGGGACGCTACTCCTTGCTCTGTGCTTAGAAGCGGCACATCACGGTCCTCATGAGGGGAGCCAGATGTGTTGGGAACTTGAACCAGGGTTGGCAGCATGTAAGGCAAGCGTCTTAACCCTCCTATGATCCCTCTGGGTCCTAGAGGGGATTTATTTTTTTCTTTTATTTTTTGGGTGGAGTGACGCCCAGCAGTGCTCAAATTTCCTCCTGGCTCTGCACGTAGGGCTCTGCACTCTGGGTGGGGCTCGGGGTACCATAGGGGGCACTGAGGACTGAGCCTGGTTGGACCGCATGCTAAAACGAGCACCCTACCCGCTGTATTACGGCTCCGGCCCTAGAGGGGACTTTCTGAGGAGGCAGAGGGGGGCTGAGCGTGAGACTCAGGGACCAGGCTCCTCTGGGCAGGTCTTCCCACTCCTGACCCCTGCCAGCCTGCTCCTGACTCCATCCCTGAAGACCCTTCCCTTGCTCTGACCTTATCATAGCTGTCTTCAAAGCTCAGTTACTGGGACTGGAATGATGGCACAGCGGGTAGGGCATTTGCCTTGCACGCGGCCGACCCGGGTTCGATTCCCAGCATCCCATAGGGTCCCCTGAGCACTGCCAGGAGTTACTCCTGAGTGCAGAGCCAGGAGTGACCCCTGCATCGCTGGGTGTGACCCAAAAGGGGGAAAAAAAAAGCTCAATTCCACAGCCTCCGGAAGACTGGTATTCCTCATGGACCTTCTTGTCACTCCCTCTCCCCACTGGGCGCTTGCTGTGAGCCTCTGGGGAGGCAGGATTGGGACTCTGATGGCATGTTTAGAGTCTGAGACTTACCACTGGTCCTCGTGGATTTAAATTCTGTGTCTCCCACGTTGCAGCTAATTGCTCAGTGTCAGCTGTTACTATCCCAGCTGTAAAATGGGACTAAAAGCCTCACTTCCTCTGTGAGTGTCTGGGACTAAAGCCATCCTCTCCTGAGACCCCCTCAAGGGTCATTTCTGACCAATAACCAAGTCCAGGCGCAGAGCGGAGATTAACAAGCTGTAAAGACTGTCTGGACGTCTCCCAGCACCCCGATCTCGGCCTTGTACTTCACACACATCGGCGTTTCCAGCATCGTGACAGCTGGCTCTTGTCTTCTGGGCTGTCTGTGCCACGAGGAACCAGCACAGCCCGGCACGGTCCCTTGATGCTGGTGTGAGTGTTAGATGAGGACATGCCAGACCTGTGGCTGGTATTAGTAAACACGTAACACATAGAATTCAGCCGCAATTCAGGTGCCAAGAGAAAGAGGATCTTTAGGGATGGGGGTGGGCGGAGGGTTTGGGTCTGGGGGCCACACCTGGCAGTGCTCCTGGTTTGTGTCAGGAGTGGCCCTGGGTGGCGCCAGGTACTGAGCTCCATGATTCCTCAGCCACAGGCAAGGCAAATGCCTCTCTTTCTGTTCTCCTGGCCTCAGAGAAGAAGAAGATGATGATAATAATAACAATAATATTCCTGCCTTTAAATTTCCATTTCCATTTATATTTTCAAAAATCAAGGTGAGGGGTATGGTACTGCCAGCAGGTCAATCTGTACCTGTGAGGCGAGTGCATCAGCAGCCTGATGGCACCGTCAGACTTTCAGATACCCCAAAATTGCTGTTGTGCCTTTGGCCAGATCCCAAAAGCTTGGGGCAAAGTTTACCAAGAAAGTAAACGGCCAAAAGTTAGGGTATGTGGGAGACACACCCACAAACCACCTCCGGCTCAGCTATATAATTGGGGGCATGGCCTCTCTGGTTCCTAATTGAGCTGCTTAATGGCCATGATCCCAGAGACTCAGAAACAAATCTCGAAACTCAACGGCTTTTGGAAGAAATGTGTCCAGTCTCTGCAGTAGGTTACCGGCACTGGGCCAACCCAGGTGGGAATAGGTTTCATGCGTTGGCCTGTTCCCCCTGAGGCCTCTGGAGGCCACTGGACAGTCAGGTTTGGGCCCGCAGTGACGAAACTTGTTGGGCCTCATGGGATGGGGGTGGAGCCGCTCCTGTCCTCCCCACCCCAACAAGACCCCAAGTCATCGCAGGGCCTTTCAGGATGGGGGTGGAGCCAGCCCTTCCCTCCCCGTCCCAACAAGACCTTGAGTCACCGCCCAAAAACGGCCTCTCTGGCTCTTGATCAAGCTGCTTAACGGCCATGATCCCAGAGACTCAGGAACAAATCTCGGAACCCAGCAGGTTTTGGCAGAAATCCCTCCAGATTTAATTGTTACAATTTTGAAATTTCAAAATTGTGCAGCCACTACTGCAGCCGTGCGACATCATATGTTATTCATAACCAGCAACAGAAAACAAATTGTCTACTGTTGCCCTTTTTGGCAGATCCGAGTGTTGGGGTAAAATCCCAAATAAGAATGGTGGGTCAGGTGTCAAAATATTGAATGTAATCAAAGCAGAGAGAGAGTAGTGTGGAAATCATCTACCCCACAGGTAGGGGGAGGGTGTGGGATGGGGGTATACTGGGGTTTTTGATGGTGGAAAATGGGCACTGGTGAAGGGACGGGTGTTTCATTGTATGACTGAGACTTAAACCCAAAAGCTTGGTGACTGCTCTCACAGTGATTCAATAAATAAAATTATAAAAAACGAAAAAAAAAATCAAGGTGGGTTGGGGACTGGAGCAATAGTACAGTGGGTAGGGCGTTTGCCTTGCATGAGGTCGTCCCGGGTTCGATTCCCAGCATCCCATATGGTCCCCCGAGCACTGCCAGGACTGATTCCTGAGTGCATGAGCCAGGAGTAACCCTTGTGCAACACCGCGTGTAACCCAAAAAGCTGTCACTGTCACTGTCCTCCCGTTGTTCATCGATTTGCTCCAGCGGGCCCAGGAACGTCTCCCTTTTGCGACTTGTTGTTACTGTGTTTGGCATGTTGAATACACCACGGGTAGCTTGCCAAGGTTGCGGGCGAGATATCGGTAGCTTCCTGGGCTCTCGAGAGGGGCGGAGGAATAGAACCCGTGGAGGAATCAAACCCAGGTCGGCCTGGTCGGCCACGTGCCAAGCAAATGCCCTACCCGCTGTGCTATCGCTCCAGCCCAAAAAAGAAAGAAAGAAAGAAAGAAAGAAAGAAAGAAAGAAAGAAAGAAAGAAAAAATCAAGGTGGGGTGATTTACAAAGTCAAGAGAGCTGCAGTCCCAGCACCTGTCCAGCTACCGCCACCCACTTCCGGGCTTCCTCCCCTCCCCCACACTGCCCAACGAACAGCAGCTTAATGAAAACAAACAGACTGTGTTTCTTCCCAGGAATTTCTGTGGCCTCTGGGAGCTCAGATGTGTCCGCTCCAGCCCACTGAAGGCCGCGAGGGGCAGCACGCAGAGATGCCAAGGGCCAGGTGGCTGCTCCCCAGGAGCCTGGGATTGGGGTGGGGTGGGGGGGGTGGGGCCGGCCAGACCCTCTGGGGCAGGGGCTGGGGGTGGTGCTGGCAGGCCCGAGCTGTGGCACAGCCCGGTCCCAAGGCTGTATATACACAGGGCCGGGAATGTTTATTTTTCCTTATTGACTTTCTCCAAATAAACCCCGGCCAGCAGAAAGGGGCTCCCGGCAGCAGCTGTTTACGCAGTGTTTGCGATAAAGAGGCTTCTCCCTAGCAACAGGTGGCAACGGGCAGCGATCCGGGAACACGGCGGGGCCTTTCCACCCCGCTCTGTTTACCCAAAGGGGGAGCCGAGAGGGGCCCGGAGGGGGCAAAGGAAGGAAGGAGGGAGAAAGGAGACGGGAGGAAGGCAGAGAGGAAAGGGGCGGGGGCAAGGCCCGCAGAAGCCAGGGCAGGAGCCAAACCAGGCGAAAGGAAGGCGTTTTTTTTGGCGGGGTGGGTGGCGGAGTCTGTTCTGGGGACCTGCACTCAGGGCTCCAGCTCATGGGTCCCTTGAGGAGGGAGAGGGGGGCAGGGGGCAAGACCCCCACCCCCGCCCAACTGCCCAGGGTCCCTGCCCGGTTCCCCCAGCCCCGCGGCTTCTTGGGAGAGCACAAGTTTGAGGTGGAATCTGGGTGTCAAGGCTGAGGCCGGCCAGGTGCTTCCCGGATGGCTCCTGCTGGCTTGTTCTCCTGCCTGGCCGGCCCCTTGGCAGAGGCGGGGCTGGGTTTGGGGTGGGGGCCTTCAATCTGTCTGAGTCTGTGACCAAGTTTCTTATTTGAACCCTAACCACTGGCTTTAGGCCCCACTTTGACCTAGCATGACCTCATTTTGTGTGTGTGTGTGTATGTGTGTGTGTGTGTGTGTGTGTGCGTGCGCGTTTGGGCCACACCCAGCGGTGTTCAAGGCTTCCTCCTGCCCAGTGCCAGGCGGGAACGGCCCGTCAGGGAGGGCCAGGAAGACTGGGTGGGGAACTAGGTACAAGAGGAGAACTTGCGGTGTCGGGCATGGTGTCAGGACCTGTGTCTGTGTCCCAGGGAGCAGAGTGACCTGTGACAAGTCATTTCCTCCCCTCTGCCACTACCAGCTGTTTGTCTGGCTGGGAGGACCCAAAGGCACTTGGCAGAGCAGGGCACATTTATCATGTTCCCTGGGTCATGCTTGTTCCCTCGGGAGTGTTGGAACTCACTGGGTTGGCGCCTTTTTGTCTCTTGCGGTGCCAGTGATGGGACGCAGAGCCTCACGCATGCAAGGTGAGGGCTTGACCTTGTACATGCTCTGCAGCTGAGCTATAGATTCCCGGCCCTGGAAACTCACTTTGCCGCCAGGTGGGGAGGCTACAGGCATGTCCATTCCTATGGAAAGCTGCCTCTGGGGACTGGAGCGAGAGCACAGCGGGTAGGGCGTTTGCCTTGCACGCGGCTGACCTGGGTTCGATTCCCAGCATCCCATATGGTCCCCTGAGCACCGCCAGGAGTAATTCCTGAGTCCAGAGCCAGGAGTAACCCCTGTGCATCACCAGGTGTGTCTCAAAAAGCCAAGCACTGTAGCACTGTCCTCCCGTTGTTCATTGATTTGCTCGAGTGGGCCCAGTAATGTCTCCATTGTGAGACTTGTTGTTACTGTGTTTGGCATATCGAATATGTCATGGGGCGCTTGCCAGGCTTTGCCGTGCGGGCAAAAATACTCTTGGTAGCTTGCCAGGGCTCTCCGAGAGGGGTGGGGGAATCGAACCCGGCTCAGCCAGGCCGGCAGCTTGCAAGGCAAACGCCCTACCCGCTGTGCTATCGCTCCAGCCCTCAACAAGTCAAAATGAATAAATAAATAGAATAAAAAATTTTAAGAATCTTTAAAAAAAGAAAGCTGCCTCTGTTCCTGCAGTTGGTCCAGTCACCCAGAAGCCATGTGGGGGGCCGGAGGGGGGCGGAGAGGATCACACTGTCACACTGTCCTTCTGTTGTTCATCGATTTACTCAAGCGGGCCCAGTAATGTCTCTATCATGAGACTCTGTTGTTAACTGTGTCTGGCATATCGAATACGTCACGGGTAGCTTGCCAGGCTTTGCCGTGCGGGCAAGATACTCTCGGTAGCTTGCGGGCTCTCCGAGAGGGGTGGAGGAATCGAACCCGGCTCGGCCGGGCTGACTGCGCGCAAGGCAAACGCCCTACCGCTGTGCTATCGCTCCAGCCCACGGGGAGGATATTGACAGCAAACTAGACTAGACGCAGGGTGCTTGGATAAGCCACCAGAGGTGTGTCCATGCCCTCCTGTGGCTCACCCGGTGTTCAGAGAGGAGACCCAGGTCAGCACCTAAGTGCTACACCCTCAGCAGCTCAAGTGTAAAGGGAATTGGTGGCCAGGTTGGTAGTGTACACACACTCTCTCTCCCCTCACAGACATGCACACTTCTTCCAGGCATACATGTATCTCACACTCACCCCACAGTCCGACTCAGCCCATTCACAGAGACACACATAGACCTCACAGTCACACACATGCCTCGTGGACTTACCTCACGGACAAATGCACCTCAGAGACACAGACACCTGAGACACATATAGCTCCTAGCCCTACACACGCCTCACAGACACCTGTACTTCAGAGACATTACAGCCCTCACAGACACATTTCTTACAAAAACATACGTACACTCCACAGATAGACATACCACATAGATATATACACACACACAGGCACACACACACACACACACACACCTTAGAGACAGCTCTCAGAGACAAACACCCCATAGTCATAATCACTTCCCACAGAAACACACATACACGTCACACATACAGTTGTTACACAAACACACACACCTCACATACTTGTATCTCACAGACACACACCCACTTCACAGAACTACCCACATACCTCAAGTCAATAGATTTCTTACACTCACTCCTCATAGACACATACCTACCTCGTAGTGGCCAGAGCAAGGGTAATCTAGTAAACTGCTTGCGTTGCCCGTGACCAGCTAGGTTTGATCCCTGGCACCCCGTATGGTCCTCTGAGCCCAATAGGAATGAATACTTAATCCTGAGTGCAGAGTCAGAAGTAAGGCCTGAGCACTGCCAGGTGTGGCCCCCTAACAAAATCAGAACAAAACAATTTCCCCAGATAGATACCTACCTCAGATGTGCACACACCCCTCACAGACACGTTCCCCCAGACTCACTCCTCCTCACAGACACACGCTTCCTTCATAGACACACTCCCTTCACAGACACCCCCCTCACAGACACACACTCCCCTCACAAACACATACTCCCCCCACAGACACACACTCTCCTCATAGACACACACCCCGCTCACAGACACACACCCCTCACAGACACATACTCCCCTCACAGACACATACTTCTCTCACAAACATATACTCCCCTCACAGATACACACCCCCTCACAGACAATCCCCCCACAGACACACACTCCCTTCGAAGACGCACGCCCTCTCACAGATACACACTCCCTTCACACACACACCCTCACAGACACACCCTCCCTTCGCAGACACATCCCCTTCACAGACACACATCCACTCACAGACTTACTCCCTTCACAGACTCACATCCCCTCAGACACACACCCTCACAGACACATACTTCTCTTTCTCTCTCTCTCACTCTCTCACACACACATGCACACACCACACACACACACACATACCCTTCACAGATAAACATTCCCCTCACAGTCATTACAACCACACACACACATACACACTCCCTCCAAAGACACACACCCTCTCACAGATACACACTCCCTTCACACATATCCCCTCACAGACACATCCTCCCTTCACAGACACATCCCCTTCACAGACACACATCCACTCACAGACTTACTCCCTTCGCAGACACACATCCCCTTTAGACACACACCCTTACAGACACATACTTCTCTCTCTCTCTCTCTCTCTCTCTCTCACACACACACACACACGCACACACACCACCACACACACATACCCTTCACAGATAAACATTCCCCTCACAGTCACTACAACCACACACACACACACACACACACACGTATCCTTACAGGCTTCTTCTCGTACCCAACATAGATTCTTTTTGTTTTGTTTTGTTTTTTCTTTTTGGGTCACACCCAGTGATGCACAAGGGTTACTCCTGGCTCACACACTCAGGAATCACTCCTGGTGGTGCTCGGGGATGCTGGGATGCTGGAAATCGAACCCGGGTCAGCTGCATGCAAGGCAAGCACTCCACCCGCTGTGCTATCGCTCCAGCCCCCCCACCCCCGGACATAGTTTCTTGCCCACGTAAGAAATGCAGGTTCAATCCCTTAGACACTAGGAATCCACATGGAAACCCCAATTTATTCCTTCCCGCACCCATCTTTCTGCAGCACCCACTGTTCTCTGGATGCTGTGCTAGATGTTCTTGCAGAACATCTTCAGGGAGACAGAACAGAGGAAAATGCAGGAGCCTCTGAGCGTGGATGAGGCGCGAGCACCGGAGAAGGAGAAGCAGCGCCAGGAAGCTGCAGTTCCCAAACTGCCTCACCTGCTCCCTTGTGGGTCAGCCTCTGCACCCCACCCCCACTAGCCGGGGCCGGTGGGGGGGTGCGGAACCCGGGCCCAGCCGCAGCAGAGAGGGGCATCTATCTGCCTGGGTCTGGCTCTCGGGGCGGTCTGTCACGCTGGCGTCCCCGCGGGGTGGGCCGGCTCCCCCGAGGTCTGCTGCTCTCTCACGACAGCGTGTCATCCCCCTCGTTGCTATTCTAATCCTCATTACAGGGAGATGTCCTCACGCTCCAGCACAACAGCCCGTGGGGAGACGACGGGGGGGGGGGGAGCAGTCAGAGAGCTGCGAGGAGCACTTGATGGCTGGGGGTGCACCCCGTCCCCGTCAGCGTGCTCTGCTCTCCCGTCACGCGGCTGCTCCCCAGGGAGGAGCCCGGCCTGGGCTTGCCGTACACAGTGCGGTTTCACGGCAGGAAGACAGGGCGGGCAAGGGTGAGTCCTACCTGCCTCCGCGTGAGCACACAGCCCCTGGTGGGAGAGGAGCACCCCCAGGGGCCTTAGGCATCGCAGCCCTTGGGGGTCTTGCCAGCCCCCTGCGATTGGTCCCTTTGGGTGAGCACGACCCCTCCCCAGGGCTCTTGAAGAAGATAAATGTAGGGGGCTGGAGCGATAACACAGCAGGGAGGGCGTTAGCCTTGCACGTGGCCGTCCCGGGTTCAATTCCCAGCATCCCATCTGGTCCCCCCTGAGCACCGCCAGGAGTGATTCCTGAGGGCTGGAGTGATAGCACAGCGGGTAGGGCGTTTGCCTTGCACGTGGCTGACCCTGGTTCGATTCCCAGCATCCCATCTGGTCCCCTGAGCACCGCCAGGAGTAATTCCTGAGTGCAGAGCCAGGAGGGGCCCCTGTGCATTGCCAGGTGTGATCCAAAAAGAAAAAAAAAGAAGGTAAATGTATTTGGCGACCAAAAGCATCGAATGACTGGGTGAAAGGCTGGACTTTCCTGGCCTTGGTGTTCCAGTCTTTAAAGTGGGCTTTTCACTAATGCTGCTGGGGTGTTACAAGGATTAAGTGGGAGACTCTTTGGAGAGGGGCCTGCCAGGGACCAGAGGGCCTCCAGGGACAAGTGCCAGGCCTGCGCCTTCAGCCCTGTCCTCACTGGGGCTTTTCCAAAGTGAGTTTACAAAGCACTCAGCACGCTGGCTGGCCCCCGGGGACAGCTCAGACCAGACAGGAAGTGCGTCTGGGTGTCAACCAGTGTACTCCTTACTAGGACATGCCGTGGGGTTGGGGCGTGGCGGGACGAAGGAGGATTTGGCTCCGCAGATGGTGCTCTGCAGGACTAGGCTTGGCAAGAGAGCGGGGCTGGGGGCCGTGTGCAGTGCAGACAGCCCAGTGGGCTTGGGTCTCCGGGAAGGGGGACACGCGTGGGCCTGAGGCGGGAAGGGGGGAGCAGGAAGGTGAGTTACGGGGCGCCGGGAGGTTTACTTCCAGCTCTGGGAGATGAGCACAGGGAAGACAGCGAGAGAACAGAGCCCTCAGAAAGTTTCCAGCACATTCCTGCTAAAATTAGCCCCGACTTGCGTACGCAACTCTATATTTAAACCAGCGGCCTGTCAGAGCCGCGGTGCTGAAGCGCACGGCACCCGCCAGCGGGGCTTGGGGCCCGGAGCGGCTGTCAGGGTGCAGGCGGCAGCCCTGAGCGTGGGCACGGTGCCCGGGCCACGGGGCAGGCAGGCTCTGCCATCCACACCTGCCTGACGCGGGCGCACGTGTTCGTCAGCCTGAGCGGGCGAGATGGCCTAGTGGGACAGACAGACATGGACAGTGTCACAGGGGGCGGGAGGGGGAGGCAGGCCCGGGACAGAGAGATGGAGGAAGATGGGGCGGGGGACCGCCCATGTGGGGCGGGGGGGCAGTGATCCCTGGAGGGTCCCTCTGCTCATCCAAGGCATAGACTGTCACCCCTCAGTCTCCGGCGACCCCGGGCACACCCCTCGCTGCTCTGAGGGTGTGGTGGGGACCCCCTGCTGAGTGTCCTCCCTGCTGGCTGCCCCCTGTCCACTCCAGAGAGCGCGCAGCCTGATACGAAGCCGGTTTTACCTGCGGCCTCAAACATTCACTTTGACACTGAACAGGGGATGTTTTATTACCCCCTGGAATATTCCTGCATCTCTTCGGAGCTCTCCTGGCTCAGCCCCGGCAGCCAGCAAGTCTCGTCAGGCAATTAAACTGTGCTCTCGGGTTAGCCCTGGTGACCGCCCGCTACAGCCGGTGGGGGCAGGGGACGTGGCCTGTGGACAGGGAAGTCTGGAGTGGGTCAACGTGTTCTCCTGAGCCTGCTGTTGTGTATCTGTATGCACGTGTGCGTGTCTGTGTGCCTCTGTGGGCACGTCTGTATGTGTGTGTACGTGTGGGTAGACGTGGGAACGTGTGTGCATATGTGTCTATGTGTGTAGTGGATCCATATGTGAATGTGTGCAGATACGTGTGTGTGTGTGTGTGTGTGTGTACATGCTAGGGGCAGTTGCTGCAGGTTTTTTTTTTTCTTTTTGGGTCACACTCAACGATGCACAGGGGTTATGAGCCACTCCTGGCTCATGCACTCAGGAATTACTCCTGGCAGTGCTCAGGAGACCATATGGGATGCCGGGAATTGAACCCGGGTCAGCCGCGTGCAAGGCCAACGCCCTACCCGCTGTGCTATCGCTCCTGCCCCAGGTGTGGCAGGTTTTTTTTTTTCTGTTGTTCCCCCATCAGTGTTCTCTGACTGCAGACCAGGAAGGGTTCCACCAAGTGCAGTCACCCCCGCTTAGACCATACACAGGGAACAAGGTCTCTGAGAATGGGCGTGGGTGTCCTTGGTGGGGACCCAAATTCTGGATTCTCTGCCCTCCTGGGTGCTCACTGCCTTCTGTGACTCCCCCTCACCCGCCCCAGCCTTAGAAAAGGCCTGAGTGAGAGGCCGGAGTGATAGCACAGCGGGGAGAGCGTTTGCCTTGCACGTGGCCGACCTGGGTTCGATCCCTGGCATCCCATATGGTCCCCCGAGCACCGTCAGGAGTGATTCCTGAGTGCAGAGCCAGGAATAACCCCTGAGCATTGCTGAGTGTGACCCAAAAAGCAAAAAAAAAAAAAAAAAAAAGGCCTGGGTGAGGCAGGGTGCTGCTATCAGGCCCGTTTATCTTTGTCTTTCCAAGCTGCATGGCCCATGGTTCAGGGTCCTGTGGCAGATTTGGTTTCACCCTGAACATTCTGCACCCACACCAGGAGCTTGGAGCTTCCTCTTTCCACCTCCCCTTTTTTCTGTGCACCCCCCAAACACGCAGAATCATAGCTCATAGGCTCTGTCTCTTTGACATTGTTCTGAGACCACGCTTGACATAAATTCATTCATTTACTCCTCATCCTGACGCTCTGAATAGCGGTAGAGAGTATACTCCCCGCTTCACCAATAAAAAAAAAGTGGGGTATCGTGGGGTATCAGGGATAAAAAGCCCAGTCGAGATGAGAAAGACAGAGCCTGGATTAATTTTGATCTAGCCGTTTCTCTCTGTCTCCTGCTTGGTTTTGGGACCACCCCCAGCAGTGCTCGGGATCTTCTCCTGGGACTTGGGGACTAAGCGACCTTGTGGTGCCAGACATCCTTGGGCCTCCTGTCCCGTGACACTGCCCTCAGCCCACTGAGCCGCCCCTCAGCCCCAGGGTCACATTTGAACCTGCATCCCCTGGCCCAGAGCCAGGCTCTCAGCTGCCCCCCACCCGAGTCCTGCGGGGCCCCTCTAGTATCTGGGCTCCAGGCTGTCCCGGCCGCCGAGACCCTCTGTCTGTTAGCTCCAATGGCCCAGCACCATGCCAGGCCCAAAGCAGGCACCCACTGCCTGGCCCCGTGCCTGGCCTGCCCCTGTCCACGGGCACAAGTTCCTCCCCTTTGCCCCACACCCCGGGCCCCCAGAGCCATCTTCGGTGCTCCCACGTGGTATCCTGTGAGCTCCTTAGCCCTTGCTTGATTTCAGTCTCGAAACTGCTTTTCTGCGAGCCAGCCAAGGCCAGACAAGATCCATTCACAGGCACGGAGAGGTTCCAGACTCGTCTCTGGCCCCCCGCCGTGGCCGACTCGCCCTCCGCGGGGCTCCGGAAGCTGGACCCTGGCCGTAGCACCCGGCTTCTGGGGGGTTTGCTCCAGCCACCCCACTCCCGGGCAGATGAGATCCCCACAGGGGTAGGGGTGGTACGACTCTTGTGGTTTCCTCTGTTTCCAGAAACCCTTAGTGAAATTACAGCTTTAATTAAATACAGCTGGTTGTACGTTATACTCCATATAATTATCATGTTATTATTATTATCACTTAGACAAAAGTTCAAACCAAGTTTATTGTAAATACTGTTTGACAGAAACAACGGGAAGACGGAGGGCCATCGGCCCGCCTGATAGAGAGCAGGGCCCATCGCTCCTTGGCGGCCAGAGGCGGCCAGGGGTTCCCCCGGGAAGTGCAGGTGTTGGGGGCAGCGAAGCAGAGTTCTGGCCCCCGGGATGAGGGTCAGCCTGTGCAGCCGGGTGAGCCTGGCCCAGGGGCCTGTCCCGCCCGGTCTGTGCCCTGGATGGAGAAATCTCCATCCTACTCAGTGGGGCTGACTGGGACTAAGGAGGCTTCGGGCCTGGAGCTCTGTGGAAGACAGGGAAGCCGGATTCTTTCCCTCTGGAGCTGACCTTCTCTGGGAGGGAGTGGGGAGAGGATGAATGAATGGTGTGTGATAAAAATATCTGGAGCTCCTTGGGAGAAGCAGCAGGGCAGGTGGGAGAAAGGGAGCGTGGTGAGACCGGCATGGAGCGGTTTCCAGGAGATGCTGGGCGCAGGCTGGCAGCTTGGAGAGGTGCTTCGCATGCTGAAGCTCCAGGCTTTGGTTGTTTTTTTTTTTTGGCGGGGGGCAGTCATTTCCAGTAATGCTCAGGGGTTATTCCTAGCTCTGCACTCAGGGAGCACTCCTGGCGGTGCTCAGAGGACCATATGGGATGCCAAGGATCAAAACTGGGTCGGCCGTGTGCAAGGCAAACGCCCTACCTGCTGTGCTATCACTCAGGCCTGAGGCTATGAATTTTTTTGGGGGGAGGGGGTCACACCCGGCGATGCACAGGGGTTCCTCCTGGCTCTGCACTCAGGAATGACTCCTGGCGGTGCTCGGGAAACCAGATGGGATGCTGGGAATCGAACCCGGGTTGGCTGCGAGCAAGGCCAATGCCCTCCCCTCTGTGCTATCGCTCCAGCCCCCCTGAAGCTATAGATTTGATCCCTGTCACCACTTGCCCCCTTGCCACTAGCTCTGGTGCCTCTACCCCCCAAGTGTCAGGTGCGGTTCTGGTGCATTCTGGTACCCCCGGGATGGAGCACTGAACTGCCAGGCTGAAACACCGGGTTTAGTGTCACAGGGGGTGGCCCCTGGGCACTGCTGGGGCGACTCTGAAGCAAACAGAGAGGAAAAGTCTCATTTGATCAGAAATAGAAAAAACATGGCAAAGCGAGGAATTAGCAAAGAAGGGGAAAATGCTCCCAGCAGGGGAAAGAGCAGGAGCAGAGAGGTCCTGAGGCAGGGGACAGTCCAGGGAGAGACGGTTTCCACAAACCCGCACACAGCAGCAGGTCTCCAGGGCTGGACGGGCTCCAGGCTGTCTTCGGAAGGGGCTGGCCAGGTGCTGGGGTTTGTAGGAAGGTGGGTGGCCTTTCCACCTGCCTAGGTTTCATTTCACCTTTGGTTTTTGCTTTTTGCTTTTTTTGAGGGGGGTCACACCCGGCGATGCACAGGATTTCCTCCTGGCTCTGCACTCAGGAATTACCCCTGGCGGTGCTCGGGGGACCATATGGGATGCTGGGAATCGAACCCGGGTTGGCCGCGTGCAAGGCAAACACCCTCCCCGCTGTGCTATCGCTCCAGCCCCTCATTTCACCTTTGGAATACCACATGTTTTTTTTTAAATTGCTGTTGTTGTTGTTGTTTGGGGGGTCACACCCAGCATTGCTCAGGGGTTACCCCTGGCTTTGCACTCGGGAATTACTCCCGGTGTACTCAGGGGGCCGTGTGGGATGCCGGGGATCGAACCTGGTTCAGCTTCGTCTGAGGTCAGCTCCTCTCCCGCTGTGCCCTCTCCACCAGGAACACCAGGCTTTCTCCCCACTCTGGGGCACCCTAACTCCGAGGTCCATTCTTGTGGGACCACCCCAGACTCCACTGCACACGGTAACATGTGCTAGTGTCTCAGCGTTCTGTGTCTCCCTGGGCTGCGCTGGGCGGGTCTCCCTTAGGCTCTCTCGGGAGTCCAGCTGCGAAGCAACTGAAAACCAGAATGAAAGGCAGCTCACGGGAGAACGTTCCTCCGTGGGGAGGAGCTTTCCGACATATCCATGACCCCAGAGAGAGGCAGGGCCTGGCCTGTGCTGCGTGTCGGTGAGCTCTGCGGGCTAGCTTTCACTCCGGGCTGACAGGCTGGGCGGCTGAGTGAGGGAGGGGGTGCCAGCAGGAGACAGGCCAGGGCACAGGATGGCAGAGGTCTGCGAACTTGAGTACCCCATACTTCCGGAGGAAGCCCCTCTAGTCCCGCCCCCAGGGCACTGAGATACACAGAATTCTGGGGTGGCTTTTTTTGGGAGGGGGTGGGCACACCTGGCTGTGCTCAGTCAGGGGTTACTCTTGGCTCTGCCCTTATGAGTTGTTCCTGGCGGTGCTCGGGGACCATATAGGATGCTGGGGATCGAACCCGGGTCGGCCATGTGCAAGGCAAATGCCCTACCAGCTGTGCTATTGCTCCAGCCCCAGGATTCTTTTGTGATGGCAGTGCTCGGGGTACTTGAGTGTGTGTGTGTGTCGGGGGTAAGGGGCAGCTTATTTCTTGAGGGCCAGTCCTGGCAGTCCTCGGGGGACCATGCCATGCTGGGGATCACAGCTGGGGCTCCCACATGCAGAGCGAGCTTCAGCCCTGCGCCCTGGCCCGGTGGTGGTGGTGGGGGGGGATTGACAGGCTGAATCCTAGTGGCCCTAAAAACTGATGGTGAAGCCCTTTCTCCTGACAAGGCCTGACTTGGGACCTCGGGTGAGCCGTGTCTCCCGCGGGGCTCTCAGGCCCGTGCCGGGGTGCGAGGCCGGGCTAGAGCCTGCTCTCAGCGTCACCTGGTGCAGAATGGGAGCAGGTTGCTGACTTCTGCCGAGGCTGGCAGGGGCCGCCGCTCCCCGCCTGATACCTCATGGCAGCCACACTTGCACAAATCTTTAATTGTTTAGTTTAAAGAATTGTGTTTTGACCGCGAGGGGATTTTGGCTGGAACTCAAGAAGTGATAATGATATTTCGCTGCCAAGACGTCTCCTTGGCTCTCTGTGTGTTAATGTGCACTTCCAAGACGCTCCAATTAACCGCATCAGCTCTCGGGGAGAGAGAGAGAGGGAGAGAGGGAGAGAGGGAGAGGAAGCGGCAGGAGGAGGCAACGGGGAGAAGCAGACAGCACCCCCCCAACACGCGCACACACACGCGCACACACACACACACACACACACACACGCACACACGCACACCATCTTTTATTAGCAAACAAATGGGGAGGGGGGATGACAAAGTTCTGGAAGACAAGAGCCCAGGGAAGGGGTGCCTCCCGCTCCCCCTCCAGAGCCCGAGACGGGGCGGCATCAGAGAGAAGCACCAGGCCCCTGTTCAGCTGCCCTACACCCCCCTGGCTGGACCCTCTGCGGCATGCCTGGCTCTGCCCTCCACCCCCGCGCCATGCAGAGGGAGGGGACCGGATCCTGAGACCCTGCCTGCCACCACTGCCCCCCACCCCCGCTGGTCCTCCCCCCCACCCCCCCATTGGCCCTGGAACTGAACTCGCAGGCGCCCACGCCACCCGCCTCCTCGTGCCTGGCGGTTCCCTCTGCTGAGCAGGCCTTTCTCCAAATGATCTGCTTGGCTCGTGTCCTCACCTCCCGGAGGTTTTGACACAAATGTCACCTTCTCGGGGAGGCCATATTTAAAAGCGAGACATGCCCTGTCACTCCCTGTCCCCCTTCGCCGCTTTGTCTCCGCGGCGTTTACCGCTGAGAAGCTCGTGAGCAATCTTGTTCAGCTGCTTTAGACCTACACACACACACACACACACACACACACACACACACACACACACACACACTCGCCCCTGCCCTGCTCCCTGGCCCTGGTCCCTCCCCGGCCAGGGTGCGGGGAGGGGACAGCGTTTGGGGTCCAGCACAGAGCCAGGAACACTGTGGCGGAAACTCGCTCCTTTTTGTAATTGATGCTGGAGCACACGACACTGTCTTCCTGGCCCGTGCTCACCCCTGTGCCTCTCGAGAACCCTAACCCCACCTCGGGGTACGCCCTCACTTTCTGGCAGGGTCCTAAGACCCTTCCCCGCCTTTATTTTTTGTTTGGGGGCCAGACCTGGGCCAGGGCCCAGGGTCGGGCTGCTGCTGGACAGTACAGAGGACAGGCCGTTTGCCTTGCAGTGCGTCAGTAGGGGTCCCGGCCTCTCTCTCTCTCTCCCTCCCACCCCCTCTCTCCCACTCTGCTTCCTGTCCCTCTCCTCTCTCTCTCTCTCCTCTCTCTCTGAGTCGTACACCCCACTGGTGTGGGCAAAGAGAAGACAAGCAGTTCACACATGTATACACAGGCATGCACACACACATACACACATTCATGCACACACATGCACGCACACACACATGCACGCAAACACGCACGCACAAACGCACATAGGCACACAAACACTCACATGCACGCAAACACGCGTACTCACATTCATGCTCACACATGCACACACATAGCACACTTACACATATACACACACATGCACGCACACACATACACATGCACACATACATACTCATGCGCACACACACCCCACCTCGCGTGACCCTCGGCCCAGAGCCTGCACTGAGACCGGGGCCGCCCCCAGGGACCTATCCAGACCCCAGGGCCTCTGATGCGCCCAAAGTCGGCTGGGCCTTCCCTGAGGGAACTGGGGGGTCTAACTCCCTGGCACTGGGGGTGGGAGGGGGACAGAAACTCTGCCTTGGAAGGCAGAAGTGAGGCGCCGCCCTCTTGGGATGTAGGGCTCTGAGCGGTCCCTTGGGGTGGCACCCCGACCCACCTGCAGCCCGGCCAGGCGGCTGATGGCGCCTTGGCCACTCTCCTGGGGGGGGCGGTTGGGGGCACTCACACCTTCATGTGTGGGGAAAATCACCTTCCAACTGGAGCAGGGGTGAGTACAGGACCCCTGCCCACTCCCACAGGGTCCTCCCGCCGCCTCTCCAGACCCCAAATGGGGTGTCAAGGATCAAACCCAGTTGCTTCCACGCAAGACCAGCTCCCTTGTGCCCAGTGTCCCGTCTCTGGCCTGGGAGCCAGGGCCTACGGAAGGAGCTGACCCTTGGGGGGAAGGGGGAGTTGATGCCAGGGGGAGTCGGGGGAAGAGCAGAATGGGGCTTCGGCTGACTCAGGGGTGAGCCTGCACTTGGAAGAGGAGGAAACGGAGCAAAAGTGAGGGTCTCGGGGCCAGAGCGGGGAGGGCACTGGCCTTGCCCAGAGCTGAGCCAGACTCAGTCCCTGGCATCCGATATGGTCCCCCTGGGTGCTGACTCACGCTGGCTCTGTGTGAGCGCTGGAGAGGTTGTGAGATGTGGCTCGCCCAGCCAGAGAGAGCGGATGGGGGCAGCCCAGACAAAGCTTGAAGGTAGGTCATGTTGAGGCCTTGCAAGGCTCGAGTTGGTCAGAGCCTCTCTCAGAGTCCTGGTGCTGATGAGGCCGTGAGTCAGGCAGGATGGGTGTGAGAGGGATGGGTGTGTGAGAGAGGGGTGTGTGTGCGTGTGTGAGAGAGAAGTATGTGTGTGCAAGAGAGGGAGACAGAGGGGTGGGCATAAGAGAGAGGGGCGTTGTGTGTGTGAGAGAGAGGTAAGTGTGTGAAAGAAGGGTGTGTGTGTGAGAGGGGTGTGCGTGTATGTGAGAGGTGTTTGTAATAGAGAGGGTGTGTGTGTGAGAGAGGGGTGTGTGAGAGAGGGGTGTGAGAGGGGTGTGAGAGAGTGGGGTGTGTGAGAGAGGGGTGTGCGTGTATGCGAGCGAGAGGGGTGTTTGCAACAGAGGGGTGTGTGAGGGGTGTGAGAGAGGGGTGTGCGTGTATGTGAGCGAGAGGGGTGTTTGTAACAGAGGGGTGTGTGTGGGGTGTGTGTGAGAGAGGGGTGTGTGAGAGAGGGGTGTGTGAGGGGGGTTGTGTGAGAGGGGTGTGTGAGAGGGATGAGCGTGTATGTGAGAGAGAGGAGTGTTTATAACAGAGAGGGGTGTGTGTGTGAGAGAGGGGTGTGTGAGAGAGGGGTGTGTGTGAGAGAGGGGTGTGCGTGTATGTGTGAGAGAGGGGTGTTTGTAACAGAGGGGGTGTGTGTGAGAGAGGGGTGTGTGAGAGAGGGGTGTGTGAGGGGGGTTGTGTGAGAGGGATGTGTGAGAGGGGTGAGCGTGCATGTGAGAGAGAGGGGTGTTTGTAACAGAGAGGGGTGTGTGTGTGAGAGAGGGGTTTGTGAGAGAGGGGTTTGTGAGAGAGGGGTGTGTGAGGGGGGTTGTGTGAGAGGGGTGTGTGAGAGGGGTGAGCGTGCATGTGAGAGAGAGGGGTGTTTGTAACAGAGAGGGGTGTGTGTGTGAGAGAGGGGTTTGTGAGAGAGGGGTTTGTGAGAGAGGGGTGTGTGAGGGGGGTTGTGTGAGAGGGGTGTGTGAGAGGGGTGAGCGTGCATGTGAGAGAGAGGGGTGTTTGTAACAGAGAGGGGTGTGTGTGTGAGAGAGGGGTTTGTGAGAGAGGGGTTTGTGAGAGAGGGGTGTGTGAGGGGTGTGTGTGAGAGAGGGGTGTGTGAGAGGGATGAGCGTGTATGTGAGAGAGAGGGGTGTTTGTAACAGAGAGGGGGTGTGTGTAAGAGAGGGGTGTGTGAGAGAGGGGTGTGAGAGAGGGATGAGCGTGCATGTGAGAGAGAGGGGTGTTTGTAACAGAGAGGGGGGTGTGTGTGAGAGAGGGGTGTGTGAGAGTGAGGGGTGTGTGAGAGAGGGGGGGTGTGACCCAGTGGGGGCTGCGTATAGCCAAACACCACGGAGTCTATCTCTCCCCTCTGCCCCCAAACAAAGAAAGTCGCAGGGTCTGGAGCCGCCCCTGTGGCAGAGGAGGCGCTCAGGGCAGGGCGGCCCCCCGTACTGTTGGCCCAGGGGTGCAGCTGGGGGTCCGGGGAGAGGACACGGGGTAACTGCTGACCAGCGCTCAGAGTGGGCTCTGCGGCTCTGAGAAGAGGGACCGGGCAGGAGTCAGGAGGCCGGGCTGGGGGAGGGGCTGGGCAAAGGCCTGGCCTCGGGGAGGGGTGAGGATGCCGAGAAGGAGGCCTGGGATGGAGAGCGGCAGGAGCGCTGGACGTGCGGGGCCCCAGAGTCCTGGCAACACACACTCATACACACACACACACATACACACAGACATACACACACATACACACACATACATACATAGACACATAAACACATACACACATACACACATACATACCATACACACCATACACACATACACAACATACACAAACACACACATACACACATACACACATAGATACATAAACACATACACACATACACACATACACACCATACGCATATAGACACATACACACACATACACACATGGACACACGCACACTCATACACATATACACACATAGACACATACACAGTCATACACACATATACACATACACACACTATATACACATACACACATAGACACATACAAACACATACACACATAGACACATAGACACACACACTCATACACATATACACACAGAGACACATACACACTCATACACACATACACACATAGACACACACATAGACACATACACACTCATACACACATACACACATAGACACACACATAGACACATACACACAGTCACACACACATACACACACTCACACATACACACACACACGGGCTTGAAGGGTTGGAGATAAGGGGTGAGGAGGAGGAGGAGGGAGAAGACCCCTGACCTTCGGGCTTCAGGGTCTGGGTGGAAGTGAGCACCCCTTCCTCAGGGCGGCAGGAGCACCAGACTCGGGGCTCTCTCACATCGGTGGGCCTCTGAGGACAGAGGCGAACAGCTGCGGGGGGAATCAGGAGGGCACGTTCAGCCCCCCCAAAACAACCGAGATCCTGGGGGCCAGAGTGATAGAACCGCGGGGACGGCACTTGCCTTGCATACGGCCAACCTGGATTCAACCCCCAGCACCCCATATGGTCCCCCGAGCACAGAGCCAGGAGCCAGCCCTGAGTATCGATCGCCGGGATCCCCGGGCAGGGGGGAAGCCCCAGAGTGGAGGGGGGCCAGAGGAGCCTGGGAGCCTGGCTGGGGGTCAGACAGATGGAGACCCCGAGAGGCGACTTCAGGGCAAGGGGCCTCCATGGAGTCAAGGGTTGGGCGAGCCTGGAGCGAGCGTACAGCGGGGAGGGCACTTGCCAGGCACAGGGCCGAGCCGGGTTCCATCCCAGAACCCCATCTGGTCCCCCGAGCGCCACCGGGAGTGATTCCTGAGCACAGGAATACGCGCTGGCACTGCCAGTGCGTCCCCCCCCGCCCCCCAAGGAAAGAGTGAAAGGTCGTGCCACTTTGCCAGGATGGTTGGAGAAGCAGCACCCTCGGTGCGGATGGGGGAGTTCCGGGCAGGGTGCCCGCCACGCTCGGCTCTGGGCTGGTGGGTGCTGAGCGGCCCAGATGGGCCTGCTGGCACATCACACCTCTCTGAGGGAGGCACCGTCTCGGGCTGGCAGCGGGGGTGGGGGGAGGACTGGGACGTGCAGAGCCGGCAGAGTGGGGCGTCACTCCCGGCCATGTGAAAGCAATCAAGGCAACTCCAAGGGGAAGTGAGCACTTCGCAGTGTCGCTTTGGTATTTAACATCTCCAGACAGTTCAAACACTCGCTGAAGCCCACGGAGGAGTATAAAGAGCCCCTATGTAACCCATCAGCCTGCAACAATAGGCAATTCACGGCCAGGCTCGGCCCACCTCCCCCCCCACCCCCAATTATTTTGAAGCAAATCACAGAGGTATCATTTCAACCATGAATATTTCATATGGATCTGAACCAACAATACGGGACATAAAAAAAAAACACAACACCGATGCTGTTGTTCCTGAAGCACTGAACACGAGGCGTTGACCTCCAGGGGCCAGGAACAACAGGTTCCGGGGTGCCGGCTGGGTTTCTGGGAACCCCCTCTGGGATGGCTGAGTCCAGACGAGGATGAGGAACAAGCAAGATGAACTCGCAGTGTCTTCTCCTGCCAGAAAGCACGGGGGTACTTGAAGCAAAATAAACCCAAAGCGAAAACAAATATCCCACATGAATGGGCCATGTCACGGGGTCACGGGAGACGAGCAGCACAGAGCCCAGTGGCCCATGTTGGGATGATCCGAGCAACAAAATAAATACGGTCATATTGGAGGATGACCCAGAGGAAAAAATAAATATCTCTGGATCCATGCTGATATAAATACTTGAATAAATAAATACATGGTGGTGGAAAGAGTGAAATGTGCTGCGCAGAGGAGTTCCAGATACTTTACGTAGATTCTGCATGGTAGGGGGATATCGGAGACCTCCCCCCCACCCCCCGCCCCAGACCTCTTAGTGGGGCTGTCCGCAGTGATGCCTTTGAAAGGGCATAGCCAGAGAGCTGGAGTGTGTATACTGCATGTGAGGGTTCTGGGTTCCAGTTTGGGGAAGACCCCAGAACCCAGTCAGGAATAACCCTGAGCACTGATTGGGTGTGCCTTTCCCCCCTAAAAAAAAGATTAATTTGGGCTGGAGAGATAGTACAGTGGGTAGGACACTTGCCTCGCATGTGGCAAACCCAAGTTTGATTCCTGACACCCCATATGGTTCCCCAATCCTGCCAGGAGTGATCTGAGTGCAGAGGCAGGAGTGAGCCCCGAGCACTGCCAGGTGTGGTCCCCAAAACAAAACAAAAAGAAAAGAAAAATAAAGAGCATGGCATGGAAGGGGAGACTGGGGTAGGAGAGTCACCTCACACAAAGACTGGGCCACCCACTTCAGTAACCCAATCAAGGTCAACACCAAAGGTTCAAAGGGACGAGAGGCCAGAGAAACAGATCAGTGGGCAGAGCATGTGGTGTGCATGCAGGAGACCTAGGTTCGACCCCTGGATGGCATTGCAGGGTACTTGGAGCACTTTCAGGACTGACCCCAGAGCACTGGGTTCAGAGTTTCTTGGTGCACCTCTGGACTCCCAAGCCCCAAACCTAGCAAACAAAATCATGTTAATAGTCTGCCTCTTTTTTTGGGGAGGGGGGTCACACCCGGCGATGCACAGGGGTTACTCCTGGCTCATGAGCTCAAGAATTACTCCTGGTGGTGCTCGGGGGACCATATGGGATGCTGGGAATCGAACCCGGGTCAGCTGTGTGAAAGGCAAATGCCCTATCTGCTGTGCTATCGCTCCAGCCCCAGTATGCTTCTTTTTTGACCCTACTTTGGGTGCTATGCTCAGCACCTACTCCTGCCTGAGTGCTCTGGAGGGACCAGGTGCAAGGCTGGGGATCAACCAGGCTTGGCCCCAGGTGGCAAATGTCTCCCCCTGTCCCAGCTCTCTGGCTCCTGATGCCTTTCTCTGATGTACTAAAAATGGGACTTTGTCTCTATGGTCGTGACAAAATCCTTAGTCCACAAACAACCTGATTTTTTTTTTTTTGCTTTTTGGGTCACACCTGGCAATGCACAGGGGTTACTCCTGGCTCATGAACTCAGGAATTACTCCTGGTGGTGCTCAGGGGACCACATGGGATGCTGGGAATCGAACCCGGGTCGGCCGCGTGCAAGGCAAACGCCCTACCCGCTGTGCTATCTCTCCAGCCCCAAACAACCTGATTTTGAGACGGTCAGTCATGAAAAATAAGGACAGGTGAAGAAAGTCACAGCCAGGAGGCGTCCCAGGAGACATGCAAATTAAATGTAAGCTAGTAGCCAGCACTGGGTCCTGCCCGGAAGGAAGGTACTAACCACGGCCTTTCATTAATCATAATGGATTAGCAGTGGTTCCTTAATTGCAACCAGTGTACCATAGGAATGTAGGAAGCTCGGAACAAGAAGAATGGGTGGGGAAAAGGGGACTCTCTTTTTCTCAGTTTTGCTACTGATCTAAAATGATCCCTAAAAGGCATTCGCTCCGACCCGGTCGGAGCGATAGCACAGCGGTAGGGCGTTCGCCTTACAAGCGGCCAACATGGCCGACCCGAGTTCGATTCCTCCGCCCCTCTAGGAGAGCCCGGCAAGCTACCGAGAGTATTCGATATGCCAGACACAGTAACAACAAAGTCTCCAATGGAGACATTACTGGGCCCGCTCGAGCAAATCGACGATCAACGGGAGGGCCTTTACCTTACCTTACCTAAAAGGCATTATTAAAAATGTAGCTTCAGGGGCTGGAGCCATAGTACAGCAGGTAGGGTAGAGCCTTGCATGCGGCTGACCTGGGTTCGATTCCCAGCAACCCATATGGTCCCCCTGATCACTGCCAGGAATAATTCCTGAGTGCAGAGCCAGAAGTAACCTCTGTGCATTGTCAGGTGTGACCCGAAAAGCTGTCACTGTCACTGTATTCCCGTTGTTCGTCAATTTGCTCGAGCGAGCCCAGTAACGGCTCTATTGTGAGACTTGTTGTTACTTCGTTTGGCATATACGTCACGGGTAGCTTGCCAGGCTCTGCCGTACGGGCAAGATACTCTCGGTAGCTTGCTGGGCTCTCCGAGAGGGACAGAGGACTCGAACCTGGATCGGCTAGGCCGGCCGCACGCAAGGCAAATGCCCTACCACTGTGCTATCGCTCCAGCCCGCCCAAAAAGCTTTTAAAAAAAAGTATCTTCAGGGACTGGAGTAATAGTCCAGCTGATAGGGTGCTTGCCTTGCAGGCTGCAGACCCCAAGTTTGATCCTCGGCATCCCATATCGTCTCCTGAACCCGCCAGGAATGATCCCTGAATGCGAGCCAGGAATAACCCTGAGCACCAGGTGTACTAAACAAACAAATAAACAGGCAAATTTTAGTTATAGGACCAAAGAGAGTACAGCCTGTAAGGCACTTATAGGAGGCCAAGCCAGGTTCCATCCCGGGCACCCCGTATGGTCCCCCTTGTCCTTCCTGAAGGGGTCTCTGAGCACAGTCAGGAGTAAGCCCTGAATAAAAATAAATAAATCAGGGCTGGAGCGATAGCACAGCGGGGTGAGCGTTTACCCTGCACGCGGCCGACCCAGGTTCGATTCCCAGCATCCCATATGGTCCCCTGAGCACCGCCAGGGGTGATTCCTGAGTGCATGAGCCAGGAGGAACCCCTGTGCATCACCCGGTGTGACTCAAAAAGCAAAAATTAATAAATAATATAAAATCTATCTTTAAATCTATGTGTTCAAATTTTCCCTTGTATTGCCAACAGGCCTCACTCCTCCAGCTTTGTAAGTCAGGGTTCAGGTCAGACATCGAGACTGCACTTGCTTTCGGACAGAGCTCTGAAGAGGAGGGCTGGGAATCCCTGCTTGTGGCAACACTTCAGGTAGTGTCTACCCTTTGGCTGACCATCAAACACGGGGAATTGGGTCACGTCGGAGAAAGACGTGGAGACCCCAACTCTTCAGGATCACCTGACAGCCTAACGGGGGACTCTGAAGGTGGACTCCAAGGCTTTGCAAGTCCCTCCTTGCCTCCTTGCATAACCGGCCTCCAGGAAGTGCTGTTCTAGGGCCTGGGGCCGCCACTGGTTCCCCACTCGGACCGGGATTCCAGCCCAGCTCGCCGTCCAGGCCACAGTCCCGGCCTTGCTCTGTGCTCCTGCCAGGAGCCTCGCCTCTCCGAGTTTCCTCTTCCTCAGCCGCAGCAGCAGACAGCCTTTCCTTTGGGCCCTGCCGGGACGATGACATGGAATCTTTCTGAAATGAACTGAAATCTGGAAGTGCCTGGATGGTGTTGGCCCTCTCTCTTTAGGACAGAGGCAAGAGACAAGGGTTGGTGAGATAGGACAACTGGAAGGGCATTCGCCTTGCACGTGCCGGATCCCTGGCGCCCCAGATGGTCCCCCGAGCACTGCTTGGAGTGACCCCTGAGTACTCCCTCCCCCAAAGGAAAGAGACACACTACTGCTAGCACTGTAGTACTCTCTTCCCGTCGTTCATCGATTGGCTCAAGCAGGCACCAGTAACGTCTCCATGGTGAGACTTGTTGTTACTGTTTTTGGCATATCGAAAATGGTCACACAGAGCTTGCCAGGTTCTACCATGTGGACGGGATACTCTCGGTAGCTTGCCGGGTTCTCTGAGAGGGGCAGAGGAATTGAACCCCGGGTCCGCCGCCTGCAAGGCAAACACCCTACCCGCTGTGCTATCGCTCCAGCCCTGCTGCTAATTCACACTACTGCTAATCAAACAAAATCAGGATTATTCTTTTCACATGGTTGAGGATCAAACCCAGAGTCTCACACGTGCAAGGCATGTGCTCTACTGCTAAGTAAAACCCCTAGCTCCAACGCCAGTACTTTATTCGGGCTTTGGGGCTGCACCCAGCGGTGCTCAGGGGTTACCCTGTGTTTGGGGTTCCTTCTCAGCACTGCTCTCTCTTTCCCAAAATCCTTAATTGAAAGAAAGGTGGAGTTGGGCTGGTGATAGCACAGCAGGTAGGGCCCTTGCTTGCCTTGCGTGAGGTCAACCCAGGTTCGATTCCCGGCATCCCTTTTAAGGTCCCTTGAGCACTTCCAGGAGTGATCGCTGAGTGCAGAGAGACAGGAGTAACCCCTGAGCACCCCCAGGTGTGGCCCAAACAGAACAACACAAAAACCCAAAAATGGAACAAAGAAAGAGAGAGAGAGAGAGAGAAAGAAAGAAAGAGAAAGAAAGAAAGAAAGAAAGAGAAAGAAAGAGAAAAAGAAAGAAAGAAAGAAAGAAAGAAAGAAAGAAAGAAAGAAAGAAAGTTGGGGAAGGAGCTTCTAAGCAGCCTAGGGCATGGGCCTCCTTCCCTGGGATATGTTGAGGTTACTGCAGGTCGAAGTGTGATGATAAATCCAGGAGAGAAGTGGTGGGCCTGGGAGGCGCTGAGTGCCTCCGGAGAAGCCTCAGAGCTATCTGGGGAGTGGGGGACAGGTGACCGAAGCCCCACTTAGCACTTGACCCCCCAAGGGAGTATTTGGGGGGGCCGAGCTGGAGGCAGAGGTGGGTTGGGATGGGACTCACCTTTGTCCTTTGACCCCCCAAGGGTGTGTTTGGGGGGCCGAGCTGGAGGCAGAGGTGGGTTGGGATGGGACTCATCTTTGTCCTTTGACCCCCCAAGGGTGTGTTTGGGGGGCCGAGCTGGAGGCAGAGGTGGGTTGGGATGGGACTCACCTTTGTCCTTTGACCCCCCAAGGGTGTTTGGGGGGCCGAGCTGGAGGCAGAGGTGGGTTGGGATGGGACTCATCTTTGTCCTCTGGTTATGCCCACAGGAGGAGGGCCAGAAAAGGGGTGGGGGAGAAACACATGCTCCCCACCTGGGGTCTGCTCCCTGGAGAGTCGGGGCTGGCCCCCACATGCCTGCCTGCGGCTCTGAGGAGTCTTGCTCTATAGGGGGCCGGGAGGTGGGGGGCCCATCAGGAAGCAGGGACAGAGGGATCCTGAGAGGGTCAGAGGCCCGGAGATCAGGAGTGGGAGCCGTGGGAGCATTGCAGGGCAGAAGGGAGACCTGTGGCCCCCATACGCCACGTGACCTTCTTTGCTGCATGGCCCTCGGTGGGCGAGGGCGCGTCACAGCTGCCTTCCCTTCCGGAAGTGAGGGAAGGGGTGCGGGTGCCCTCCAGGACTGAAGGGCTGGAACATGTCCCTCTCCCTTGTCTCAGCAAACCTTGATCCCATTTTTCCAGTTCGTTTAGGGGCCGCAGCCAGCAGTGCTCAGGGATCACTCCTTCTCTCCGCAGGGCACCAGATGGGGTGCCAGGGATGGAACCCGGCCGGGTATGTGCAGGGCACGTGCGCAACCCACTGCACTATTGCTCTGGCCTCCCCCCCGCCTTATTTTTTCGTCGATTAGCTCGAGCAGGCCCAGTAATGTCTCCATCATGAGATTTGTTGTTACTGTGTTTGGCATATTGAATATGTCACGGGTAGCTTGCCAGGCTTTGCCGTGCGGGTAAGACACTCTTGGTAGCTTGCCGGGCTCTCCGAGAGGGGCAGAGGAATCGAACCCGGCTCCACCGGGCCGGGTGCGTGCAAGGCAAACACCCTACTGCTGTGCTATCGCTCCAGCCCGCCTTATTTAAAAAAATATAATTTATTGTTTTTTTTGGCTTTTTGGGTCACACCTGGTGATGCACAGGGGTTCCTCCTGGCTCTGCACTCAGGAATCACTCCAGGTGGTGCTCAGGGGACCATATGGGATGCTGGAGATCGAACCCAGGTTGGCCGTGTGCAAGGCAAACGCCCTACCAGCTGTGCTATTGCTCCAGCCCCCCAAAATAATTTCTTTTTATGTGTGCATATTTGTAAGTACTTATGCAGACGGGGAGGTGAGTATCTCTCTTCTTTTCGGGGCAGGGGTTGCACACCTGGCAGTGCTCAGGTGTGACCCAATAACAAAAATGTGTTCCTGACCCTGTGCTCAGGAGTGACCCCTAATGGTACTCAGGGGACCATATGCGGTGCTGGGATTAAGCCCAGGTCAGCCACATGTAAGGCGCCACCCGCCAGCCCGTTTCTCTTTTCTCTCCTTTTTTCTCTTTTTTTTTTTTAGGAAACCCCAGCAACTCACCAATGTGACCTGTGCCCCCACCCCGCACGCACCCTGAAGCTGCCCTCACAGCCTGCTCAGTGGGGGGCCTTTCTCTGGCGCCCCTTGTGATCAGCCGCCCTGGTGGCATTTCTGCGCTGAGAAACTTGGACTCTGCCTGTTACAGAAGGGGCCGTGTCTGTCCTGTGATCGAGTCCTGAACATGCATGTGAGTGTATGTGGGTATGTGTGGGTGTGTGAGAGTGTGTATGAGTGTATGCGTGTAACGCGGATATGAAGGTATGAGTGTGTGGATGTGTGTACGTGTGCGTATGATTGTGGTGTCTGTGAAAGTGTGCGGATGAATGTGAGGGTGTGTGAATTTTAGAGTGTATATGAATGTGTGAATGTGTGTGTATGAATGTGTGAGTGTATGCATTTGTGTACGTGTATGTGTATGTATGAATGCGGTGTCTGCGAAAGTGTGTGCGTATGACTGTGTGTATGTGTGTGTTGAAAATGTAAGTCTATGAATGTGTGTGAATGCGTGTTTGTACAAATGCGTGTGTATGAATAAGGCGTGTATGAATGTGCATATGAGTGTGAGAGTGTGTACCTGTGAGTGTGTGCATGCCTGTGAGAGTGTGTACAAATGTACGTGTGTATACGAATGTGGTGTGTGTGTGTGTGTGTGTGAAAGTGTGTGTCTGCGAATAAGTAAGAGTGTCTTCATGAATATGTGTGAGAGTGTGTGTGACAGTGTGAGTGTGAGTGTGTGTGTGTGTGTGGTGGGGCCACGGCTGAGCCTCCCAGCTCTGTTCTGGGAAAAGCCATTTTTGTGGCTGTGGGTCTCGGCAGCCTGCCTTCCTCTGTCCTGACAGAGTCCAGGATCTTTGGGCTGACCACAGGGTTTATATTACTTGGCGGGGGTCACACCCAGTGGTGCTTTGGACATATTCCTGGCTCTGTGGGGGTGAGGAGCGGGGGCTCCAGTGCGTGGGATGGAATTCGGGCCTCCCACATGCAAACCATTTGTTCAGCTTCTGACCTGTCTCTCCCTTAAACCACCCCCGCCATCTGTTTTATTTTCAGAGGGCCGAAGCCTTGGAGGAAGGGAAGGGCAGGGGCAAGAGAGCGTCTGGGGTCAGGCTGCCCGAAGGCCCACGGGGGCCATGGAGAGAGACGGGGTGGGTCTGAGGAGGAACGAAAGAAAACTAGAAGCTGTTTATTCACCGCGTTGTTTCAAGGAAGGTCTTTCCTGAGCAGTCTGTTCCACATCCCAGGCTTCCGTGTCTACCCGTGAGGTGAGGTGGGTATATGGCACCCACCTAGGTTGGTTGTGGGGATTAAATGAGGCCGGCTGTGGGATGGGCTGAAACACATGCCTGGCATGCGAGGTCTTGAGTTGGGCCCTCTGAGCTCACACACACACACACACACTCTCACACACACTGAAGCCCATAAAAAAAGTGCTCAGTATAGTACAGCACCAGTCTATAACACACTGTTGGATTGTAGTAGATACGCTATGATCCGCTCTCTCCCGAGCCCGGTTCTTCTTCCAGCCTCAGAATCTGGGCTCCCTTTCAGCATCTGTTTAAGAAATCGGTTCCTCCCATGTTTGTGGTTCACACTCTCGGCTGCAGACAGCAGCCCGGGCTGGGTGGAGCAGGACAGCGGCTCCCTGTCCATTAGTCAGGGTTTCCACGGCCCTGGCAGGGAATCCCTATGATTCCTCTCCAGGCAGCTCCTGGCTCCTGAGGAGCCGGAAGTGTGGCTATTTGGAGCAAGAGCATCTTTGCCCAGTGATCATGCCTCAGCATTCCCTCGGGCAGGGCCAGGGCTCTCTGTGCTGGCGGCACCCGGCACCTGTGCCAGCCTTTCCCAAGCCCCAGCAGACAATCTGCCTGGACTCTGGCACCCACTGGCTGTGGTGACCTCAGGCGAGTCCCTGACCCTTTCCTTTGAGTCTCAATGTAAAAATTAAGATGGATGGACCGGAGAGCTAGTACGGGGCGGGGAGGGGGGGAGCTCTTGTCTTGTAAGGCGATGCTTCCAGCCAAAGCTGGCTTGATCCCTGGCATCCTATATGGTAGCCTAGCTGTGGGGTCACTCCAGAGCCAAGAATAACACTCTCTCCCTCCCCCAACAGCACCAAAGGAATATCTACCTTTGGATTGAGAGGGAGAGAGAGAGAGAGAGAGAGAGAGAGAGAGAGAGAGAGAGAGAGAGAGAGAGAGAGAATAGTACAATTTCATGAATTAACCAATTAACCAATACATTGGTGATGTCAGTTACTCAGATGAGAATGGGACACTGGAAAGTAGAGTCAATCAGGGTTTTTTTACCTAGTACATTTTAGCGGCCTGGGTCCCTGCGGGCGCTGTGGTGTGGTGACAGCCTATCCCCATCACCCTGGGGCCGGGCAGGAGTGGATACTAGGCCTGGCCGCGTCCAGAGGAGCGTGCTGGCCTTTCCTGCGTTTCTCCTCTGGATCCAGGCTCTTCCCTTCCAGGGGTTCCACCCTGTTTACAGAAAATGGGAATTTGCATGATGAAAATAACCTCAGCCGGACTGCGATTTTTTACTGCGCTTGGCACCGGCCTCGGAAAAAGCGGCTGCATAGCCAATTACTGGAATTTTAAAACACAAATAATATTTTATGGGATCAGTGGGCTGGCGCGGGGCCGCCGCACCCGGCGCGGCTTCTCCGAGGCCCACAAACAAGCTGCGATTGTGCGGCGGGCGAGCGCGCCGGGCCGGGGGGCGCGGGCCGGGGCGGCGGCCGGCCGGGGGGTAGTGGGGGCGGGGGGGGGTGAGAGGTGGTCCCGGCGCGGGCAGGTGCAGCAGCGCGCGCGGCTCGGTGGCCCGCGGCTCACCTGCCCCGCGGCTCCTGGAAGCGTCGGGCGCGGGAGGAGGGGCGCGCCCGGCCCCCCACCCCGGCTTCCCCGCGCGGCCCGACGGCGCGCACAGGGTTAAGCGGGAGCAGGTGTGCGGCCAGATGTGGCCGTGCGCCCCCTCCCCAGCCCCACAGTCGCGAAGAAAAGCGCTATTGTGGCGCGGCCACCTGGAGCGGGCCGGCGCCCGCGCCCCCCCAGCCCCGACCCCGCCTCGGCTGCGTCCTCCCGGCTGGACGGCCCCCGGAGCGCGCCCCGGGCGCCACGTCCCCACGCGGCCCTGCAGCCCGCAGGGCTGGTTTTGGGAAATCCGTCCCGCAACCGGACAAAGCGGAGCCGAGAGAATGAGGACTCCTCCTCCCACCTTCCTCCCTTTTATTCTTATTTATTTATTTATTTTGCTTTTTGGGTCACACCCAGCGATGCCCAGAGGTTCCTCCTGGCTCTGCGCTCAGGAATTACTCCTGGCGGTGCTTGGGGGACCATATGGGATGCCGGGGATCGAACCCGGGTTGGCCGCGTGCAAGGCAAACGCCCTACCCGCTGTGCTGTCGCTCCAGCCCCCTCCCCTTTTATTCTTTTTTTTTTTTTTTTTTTTTTTTGCTTCTTGGGTCACACCCGGCAATGCACAGGGGTTCCTCCTGGCTCTGCGCTCAGGAGCTACTCCTGGCGGTGCTCAGGGGACCCTATGGGATGCTGGGAATCAAACCCGGGTTTTGGCCGGGTGCGAGGCAAACGTCCTACCCGCTGTGCTCTCGCTGCAGCCCAAAAGATCTATTTTTTTTTCCTTTTTTGGGGGGGGGGTCACACCCGGCAATGCACAGGGGATACTCCTGGGTCATGCACTCAGGAATCACCCCTGGCGGTGCTGGGGGGACCCTATGGGATGCTGGGAATCGAACCCGGGTTGGCCTCTTGCAAGGTAAACGCCCTGTCCTCTGTGCTATAACTCCGGCCCCCTTTTCTCCCTTTTCAAGAAGGAAATCGGGGCGTCTCCGGGGCGCTGGAGTGTCTCCTTCCAGGTGCCAAGGCTCGCAGACCTTGGGGTTTCGCGGAGACCCCCAGCAACTGGGCGCAGCCGGGGCTGGGCTGACCGGAGATGGGCTGGGGGCAGGGGGTCGGCCCCCTCCCCTCCCCGGCTCCCCGCTTCCGTGGGGGCGGCCTGGCCAATGCCTGGGGAACGCGGAGGGCCGGCGGGTCCCGGGGCTCGGGGCCCCGGGCGAGGGGAGGCGACGGTTCCCCGCGCCCCGTCCCTCCCCGCTGCGCCGCGAGGTTAAGCAAATATCTGACGGCGGTTCAAGGAAACGAGCTCTCGGCCGGCAGAAGAAACCCAGACCTCAGCAAAGAGCAGCCCCCGCCCCGCCCCGGGACGCCGGCAGTGCCCTCCGCCCGCCCCGTCGGGCCGCGCCCCGGCCAGGCCCGGCCCCTCTGCCCCCACCCCGCGCCGACGCGACGCCCGGGCTGCGGCGGGCGCGCAGTTACCGTATTTCCTCGCCTGGCGTTCGAGCAATGCGGCGCAGGGAGTTTTAACTTTCCCAGCCAGCAGGGAAATTTTCTCCTTCATGTGCAAAGAGCTCAGCTGGGAGCCCTCAAATCGCTCCGAGTCCTCCCTCGCCCTCCTCTCTCCCGACCCCGCAGAGCTGCACCTCCCGTTTTCTTTTTCTGGAGTGGGGGGACACCCCACACTCTTATGTGCCCAGCTTGGAAATCTGGATATACCCATCACCACCCTTGTTTGCCCACCGCAGAAAAGGCTCACTTCCGCTTTCCAAGGACACCAGGAGAGAATCCTGGAGTTATACTCAAGTGTCTCTCTTGTTGGGGGTTGTCCAGGCTGGCCTAACTTAGCACGCCTGTTAATCTTCCCTCTCCAGGGCCTACCTCCCACATCCTTCCCCTCAGCTACCCGACCCAGAGAGCAGAGCACCCTCTCTCAGGGCCTGCAGCACCCTGACCTGGCCTTGCGTGCCCCTCCCCCAAGTCCCTTCTCCCAAAAAAAGAGAACACCCTGAATGTTCTTTTCATTTTGTGTTTGAATTCAGGGGCTCACCCGCTCCAGACAGGTGCTCAGCACCAAGGTTATTTTGCAGGGGTCGGGGCACACCCCAAAGTGCTCAGGGGTTTCTCCTTGGGGTGCTGGGAATTGAACCTGGGTGGGCCGCATGCAAGGCCCTACTCACTATACTCTCTCTCCAACTCCCCCCACCCCAACTTTTTTAGTTTGGGGGCCACAACCAGGGATGCCCAGAGGTTACTCCTGGCTCTACACTCAGGCATCACTCCTGGCCAGACTCAGCAGGACATATGGGATGCCGCGGATCTAACCAGGCCGGCTGCCTGCAAGGCAAGCACCATCTGTGCTGAACTAGTTCTGTCTGGCCCAAAAGGGTTATCTTTTTTTTTTTTTTTTAACTAAAACCACCATGATCCTCCTTTATTTTTTTATTTTATTTTTTTTTTTTCTTTTTGGGTCACACCCGGCGATGCACAGGGGTTCCTCCTGGCTCTGCACTCAGGAGTTACCCCTGGCGGTGCTCAGGGGACCCTATGGGATGCTGGGAATCGAACCCCGGGTCGGCCGCATGCAAGGCGAACACCCTACCGGCTGTGCTATCTCTCCAGCCTCCATGATCCTTTTTTGTTAAAAAAAAAAAAATCCCAGTGAAGGCACTTCAGGAGAGGAACTTAGTGCACTGAGTTAGTCCTGCAAGCCTCTCTCAGCCCCTCAGCCTTTGTCATTCTGCTCCCCCCTTCCAAACACATTTTCTTTTTTCTTTCTGAGCCCCACAATCCCATCCAACTGGTTGACCCCCCCCCCCCCCATACACACACTGATGTGATTGCCAACCCCTTGCAATATCCTGGGGTCACATGGGACCCTTTGGTCCTCGTTGAGAAATTCAGCTCTGGATGATGGGGTCCCTTCTCTATCCTTACCTACCACTCCTCCCCCCGCCCCCCCCCCCCCACACACACAAATACCTGCAGAGGCAGGACCTACCTCAGGGCCTTTGCATGTGCTAACCCCTGGAGCCTGAAATAGTCTCTTCTCTGGGACTCCGGAGTGGCTTCCTCTTGCACACTCCTAAGTGCTCCCTGACAGCACCCCCACCCCCGCCCCCAGGCACACAAGCCCCTACCTTTTTCTTCCCTGCATTTTTCACTCTAAAGTGCCACACATCTACCCGATGACTGCTCCCACTCAACAACTCTAAGGCTTTTAACAAAGGTCTCAGGGGGCCCCTGAGACTGCTCGGGGCAGATGGCTGATCGCTTGTCTCATCCTTGGCTGTGTGGTCTAGGATACCCCTGAGAATCCCATCCCGCACCGCCCCACCTATGTGAGTGTGAACCCCCGGGGCTCTGGGACTCAGGGTTTCAGTGTGTCATCTCGAAGGTGCGCCCGTCTCAGGGGTGCACTGCCACCACGCGTGCGCAAACCCCCAGTCATCATACCAAGATGATGGTAAGATGGCATAGAGGGGAGGGGAATGCCCATCTCATCCAGGCTTAAGGTGCTTGCTGTGTCCGTGGTCAAACCCAGCTAGACCCCCGACACCACACCCACGTGATCCCCGAGGCCAGAGCAGGAGTGACCCCTGAGCACAGCCGGGCGTGGCCCTGAAACCCAGGGGGAACGGTGGGAAAGACCTGACCTGATCTAATGCCAGGAATTAAGCAGATGGTTGATGTTGGCTTGGTTGAAATTGTAATTAAAAGCAAAATGTCTCAGGGGCCAGAGAAATAGCACAGTGGGTAGTGCAGTTGCCTGGTACGCAGACGGCCCAGGGTCAAAGGCACCGCAGATAGTCCTTTGAGAACTTTCGGGAGTGAACCCTGAACACAGAGCAAGAAGTAAACCCTGAGCACTGTCAGATGTGCACCCCCGCCAAAAAAAGTCTCAGCCCCTAGTATTGGCCAGCGCACAGAGGCCCTGAGTGTGTGGGGAGGGGAGGAAGGGTGGAGGAGGGGAGGCCTTTTCCTCCTGGGCCTCTGGCCACCTGGCACCAGGAAGTCGCATCAGCCTGACACTTCAGCCCCCTGCCACAGTTCCTTGGTGCCGAGGGGGTTGAGCAAGCCCTGGCCAGAGGTCCTGGGAGGGGAGGGATGAAAGAGGAGCCCCTTCTTCTCATTGATGGAGCTGACCTTTTCTTTCCTCTTTTGGTTCTGGGTCCACACTCAGGGATGCTCAGGGGTTACTCCTGGCTCTGTGCTCAGGGATGGATCCCGGGCTGGCTGTTTGCAAAGCAAGTGTCCTGCCCACTGAACTCTCTCTCCCACCCAGAGCTGCCCCTTCTCTGACTCCCAGGGACCCACGTGGAGAGCATCCCCATGAAGGATGGGTAGTTGCTGGCTTCGAGGGACTCAAGGTGGGCTGGGAGGTTTCTGGAGGAGCCCCCGAGCCTCGAATGGTTCAGAGGGAAGGAGGAGGAAGGTGATGTGGCACTGTGAGATCAGGCCACCTGCTCTCTCAGGACTTTCTCTGAGACCCCTACTGAAGCCGGCACTCAGGGCAGTGGAGGGGATGGTGAAAAAGAAGCCAGGGGAAGTCTTGAGTCCAGGGCTGGGCTTTGGCTAGGCTCCGGGCATTCGAGACCAAGAAGACCCGGTTCCTCCTATGATTGTAGTACTGTCCTCCCGCTGTTCATCGATTTGCTCGAGCGGGCACCAGTAACGTCTCACAACAAATTGTGAGACTTGTTGTTACTGGGTTTTGGCACATTGAATCCATCACGGGGAGCTTGCCAGGCTTTGCCATGAGGGCGAGATACTCTCGGGAGCTTGCCGGGCTCTCCGAGAGGGACAGAGGAATCGAACCTGGGCTGGCCATGTCGGCCACGTGCAAGGCAAACGCCTTACCCACTGCGCTATTAGTGATTATTAAACAAAAATGATTGCGAGGCTAGGGACAGAGGACAGAGCCTTGCTAGGCCATGGGGTTTGGTCCCTGGTTTGACCCCCAACACCATATGCCCTTCACCAGCACCCCAGAATCATGGAATGTTGCCGTGGAGATCTCTGAGCACTGCCAGGGGCTCTGGAAGGTTGAAACAGTGCCTCTACTTGGGCCCTGGCAGTGAGCTGGTCAGACCAGTTGGACAAGAATCCCCGGAGGAGGCCCCAAGGCCCTTTCTGCACTTTTGGGGCTTCCCCCAATACAAATGATGGGTGTGGGGCCAGAGATAGTACCATGGATAAGGCATTTGCTTCACACAGGCCTAGACCAAGTTTGATCCCCGGTTCCCCATAAGGTCCCTGGTCCACCAGGAATGATCTCGGAGCATAGAGCCAGGAGTAAGCCCTCAGCTCAGAACCAAAAAATACCCATTAAAAAAAAATGGGCAGGGGCTGGAGCAATAGCACAGCGGGTAGGGCGCTTGCCTTGCACACGGCTGACCCGGGTTCGATTCCCAGCATCCCATAGGGTCCCCTGAGCACCGCCAGGGATAACTCCTGAGCGCAGAGCCAGGAGTAACCCCTGTGAATTGCCGGGTGTGACCCAAAAAGCAAAAAAAAAAATGGGCAGTTTCTCAGGAGGCAAGCCAGGGAGTGATCACAACTCTTTCCATGGTGGGAGAAGATAACCAAGGGAGTTTCCTGGGAGAGGTAAAGACCTGAGCAAGACTTGAGAATGAAGAAAGCAGAGGCCAGGGCCAGAGAGACAAGACAGCGGGTAAGGCACTTGCCTTGCTGACTGGCTCATCCCTGGCATCCATACAGTTTCTCTGAGCACTGCCAAGAGTGATCCCTGAATGCAGAGCCAGGAGTAAGCCCTGAGCTTCGCTGGTTGTGTCCCTCAAAACAAAACAAAACAAAGCAACAAAGCTGGAGAGATAGGACAGTGGGCAGGGTACTTGTCTTACCTGCGGCCAAACTGGGTTTGATGGATCCCCGGCATCCCATAGGGTCCCCCTGAGCACCACCAGGAGTGATTCCTGAATGCAGAGCCAGGAGTAAACCCTGAGCATCTCTGGGTGTGGTACGCAAATTAGGCATGCAGGCACACACACACACACACACACACACACACACACACACACACACACGGAGAGAAAGAGAGAAAGCCAGCCAGCCAGGGCCAGAGAGAGAGAACATTAGAAATGCCACTTGCCTTGCACACGGCTGACCTGAGTCACACCCCCATGATGGTCCCCTGTGTCTGCCGGGAGTGTGATTCCCGAGCTTACAACCGGGAATAAACCAAGAGCACCACCCCCACACAAGCAAGCAAACAGACACCAACGAGAGAGAGAGAGAGAGAGAGAGAGAGAGAGAGAGAGAGAGAGAGAGACTGAAGCCAGGCATCAAGCCCACCCAGAACACCCACCCAAAGCAATCCTGACTCTGGTGCCAGCCTGGGACGGGCCTGGGGGAGGCAGAGTGTGAGCTACAGCTTTGCTTCCGGCTGGCTGTGTGACCCCGGTTGATCCTGGAACCTCTCTGACCCGCAGTGGAGAGGAGGTGGCCATAATTCCCTTTGCTCTGTGGGGCTCCTGGCTCTGTCTCTGTGTGCACTTTGGAGTGTTCTCCGAGGATAAAAGGTGCTGTCAGGCAGGGTCACAGTCACTCGGGAGCGTAGAGTATGGTCTCTGGAGCCCAGAACTCCGTCCCCAGGCTCCCAACCTGCTCCTTCCTGGGAGGCTGGGGGCCCTGGACACCTGCACACCGGCCCAGCCCCAGATAGCCTAGTGGTGACTCCCCCTCGTGGTGGTTCCGGGAACTACAGCCCCCCTCAGTGGGTCATGGGTAGCACCGTAGCACTGTCCTCCGGTTGTTCATTGATTTTGCTCCAGCGGGTCCAGTAACGTCTCCATCATGAGACTTGTTGTTACTGTGTTTGGCATATCGAATACGCCACGAGGAGCTTGCCAGGCTTTGCTGTGCGGGCGAGATACTCTTGGTAGCTTGCCGGGCTCTCTGAGAGGGGTGCAGGAATCGAACCCGGCTCGGCCGGGCCGGCCGCACGCAAGGCAAACGCCCTACCGCTGTGCTATGATGGGTACACAGCAAAAGGGGAGCCGGAAAGGGTCGGGAAAGAAAGAGGCTGAAGAAGACCCGGGCAAGACACAGGGCACAGTGAGGAGGGAGTGTGTCCTCAGAGAGGTATCGCACCGGAAAGGGCTTCCTTTTCTCCCCATTTTACAGGTGAAGAAACTGAGGTTCCAGGGAAGGGAAGTCAGAGACAGAGCCTGGCTGTCTGCAGGGCTGGTGCCCGCACCGCGACAGCCAGCGTCACACGCCCACTCAGCTCAGGGGGCAAACGCAGGGCCCACCCACCCGGACACGCCCTCCAGAGTGGCTGGAATGGCCTCAGAGTCCATCTGCATCAGAGCCAGCACTCAGAGGCGGCGGTTCTCCGGGACTTTTTGTTTTGTTTGTGTTTGAAGCCACACCTGGCTTTGCTCAGGGCTTGCTCCTGGCTCTGCACCCGCCTCTCAGCCCTCCCCCCCCCTCCCCTGCCCCGTCCTGGACTTCCTCCCCGGCTGCTGGGTGTAGCAACCAACCCACCCAGAGGCGTGGGCACATGTGTGCGTGCTATGCATGTGAGTGAGTGTGTGAGTGTGTTATGTGTGCGAGTGTGTAGCGTGCAAGTGAGTATGCGTGTGTGCACATAATACGCAGAGATGTGTGTGCATCTGCGTGCGAGAATGTGTACACGTGTGTGTTTGCATGTGTGTATGTATATGTATGCATGTGTGAGGGCGTGAACGTGCGTGTATATGTGTGTGTGTGTGTAAGTACGTGTGAGAATGTGTGTGCGCGTGTGAGTGTGGTCGTGTGGGTGTAAGTGGGCGTGTGTGTGTGTCCAGCTCCCAGTGTGGTGTTCTGAGGTTGCTCAGCGAACCACGCAGTGCAAGGACCCACCCAGGCCTCCTGCCTGCAGGCTTTTGCTCCAGTCCATTGAGTTCTCTTTCCAGCCCCCAAAAGGGTTTTTATTATCTTTGCCCCGTAACTTCCAATGACATTGTGAGGTTGATTAGTTGCCCTTTGTTTTTTTTGGGGGGGGGCCACACCCAGCGATGCACTGGGGTTCCTCCTGGCTCACGCACTCAGGAATTGCTCCTGGTGGTGCCCGGGGGACCCTATGGGATGCTGGGAATCGAACCTGGGTCGGCCGCGTGCAAGGCAAAACGTCCTCCCCGCTGTCCTATCGCTCCAGCCCTAATTTGCCCATTTTAGAGATGGGAACTGGGAGTTGCCAAAAGACCACACAACTCTTCAAAGTGAAAAATAACACAAGAAGCCTGGACGTGGCTCCCGTGGTGGACGCCCTGCCTTGCAGGTGTGAGGCGGGACGCTGGGTCCCCAGCGTCACCCATCACAGAGTGATCCCCAGCACCACCACAAAGCGTGTGACCTGGGTGTGTGTGTGTGTGAACACTGCAGCCAAGGGTGCCAGGGAGCCAGGAGACCAGGTTCAGAGAAGCAGCCGGAGAGGAGCACCCAGGGGAGGGGCAGAGCAGGGGAGGGGCACCCAGGGGAGGAACACCAGGGGTGGAACACCAGGGGTGGAGCACCAGGGAGGAGCACCGGGGAGGATTGCCTCCCTGGAATCCTCTTTCACGGCAAATGAGGGCGACAGGCGCACCGAGAGAGGGGACCCCGGGGGTCAGAAGAAGGGACTGCTGCTTTGTGCTGAGCTGAGGGCCGTGCCACTGCCGGCTGGGTGGGCGGGTTTCACAGCAGGGGCGGGAGGCCGAGGGAATGGACACCACTGGGGAGCACCAGCTGACGGCCAGCAGCCCGAGGAAGAGCCCGTGTTCAGATGCAGGGGCCCTTGGGGTGGACACGGGGCCTGGTCCTGCTGCCTGGCGTGACCTCCAGTCACAGGCTTTGGTGTGGAGACAGGGCTCTGGCGTGGGCACAGGGCTCTGGTTTGGGGACGGGGCTCTGGCGTGGGGACAGGGCTGGTTTGGGGACGGGGCTCTGCAGTGCTGGGGCTTTGTCCCCACCTCAGGCCTCAGTTTCTAGCAGGCCGTGGGAGGTGGTGTTTTCTCAGGCTGTGGAGGCTTCAGTGATGAGGGGAGTAAAGGCGTCGGGAGCGCCTGGCGCGGGGAAGGTGTCTGTCGCCCTGCTCCAGGCTCACAGGCTGACACGGTGTCCTCGGGCACCTCCTCGCGCGCGTGTGGCCACTAGCTCAGATCCCGGCTTTGCCCGGCCCCACACGATGCTGCCTGCCCGGTGCTGCGAGTGGTTCCTGCCTCCGACGTAGCCGGACTGTGTGACACCTGGGAGAGGGGAGGGTCCCCGGCCAGCACCACGGCTGACTTGGGAAGCTCCCGCGGGCACCCGTGTAGCAGTGAGGACCGTGGCCGGGCACGCAAATATCACAGCCCGGATGGGTGCAGCCCAAGGCACGGCAACATCAGCAGAGTGCAAGGGAAGGAAGGGGCTCACCCTGCAGTGCTCAGGGCTCCACTCCCAGCTCTGTGCTCAGGGTTGACTCCTGGCTCTGTGCTCAGGGACGATTCCTGGCTCTGTGCTCAGGGCTGACTCCTGGCTCTGTGCTCAGAGCTGACTCCCGGCTCTGTGCTCAGGGATGATTCCTAGCTCTGTGCTCAGGGCTGACTCCTGGCTCTGTGCTCAGGGCTGACTCCCGGCTCTGTGCTCAGGGCTCCACTCCCGGCTCTGTGCTCAGGGATGATTCCTGGCTCTGTGCTCAGGGCTGACTCCTGGCTCTGTGCTCAGGGTTGACTCCTGACTCTGCTCAGGGCTGAGTCCCGGCTCTGTGCTCAGGGCTCCACTCCCGGCTCTGTGCTCAGGGCTGACTCCTGGCTCTGTGCTCAGGGCTCACTCCTGGCTCTGTGCTCAAGGCTGACTCCCGGCTCTGTGCTCAGGGACAATTCCTGGCTCTGTGCTCAGGGATGATTCCTGGCTCTGTGCTCAGGGCTCATTCCTGGCTCTGTGCTCAGGGATGATTCCTGGCTCTGTGCTCAGGGCTCACTCCTGGCTCCGTGCTCAGGGCTGACTCCTGGCTCCATGCTCAGGGCACACTCCTGGCTCTATGCTCAGGGCTGACTCCCAGCTTTGTGCTCAGGGCTTACCCCTGGTTCTGTGCTCAGGGTCCCCTCAGGGGACCAGATGCAGTGCAAGTATTAACCCCAGACCTGGCCTGCACCTCACCCCTGCACGAGCTCTTGAGCCCTGCGCCTTATTATTTTTAGGGAAGAGTTGCAGGTGGACCCGTGGGCATTTGCCATGACAGGAGTCTGGACAGATGTGCAGTGTCCAGCTGTGAAGGGACCCAGCTCCCTGGGGTTGGGGCTCTTCCTCTTCTCTCAGGCCTTTTCGTTTCAGGAGCGGCAAAAGCCCAGCAGGTAGCTGGCCTTACTGAGACATTCCTGGGGCGGAGCTCTCGTGGGGGATTCCAGAACATTCCCCAGGTCGCTGACGCCCGTCTGGGTCTCCGGGCTTATTCTCTCAGTCTGGGGCATATGAAGGCCAGGGTGTGCCCCGTGCCTGACTGGGGACCCCAAGTCCAGAGCTGATGGCTGGTCCTGAGGTGAGACGGGGCTGCGGGTGTGTGGGGGAGGCCGCGGGGCAGAGGGGGCCGGGCAGGACACTCGCTGCCCATCGTGCTGGCTGGACTGCGCTGAATTATGACCGAGTGCCAGGCGCCGGCTTCAGGCAATTGCCTAAATCATTTAGGGGTTGACAGAGGAGGGAGGGAGGGGACACGGGGAGCTTGGGGGAGAATGTTCTTGTAATTCTTCAGTCTGAGGTACATTAAGGAGCCATAAGCCATGTCGAGAGCTTGAATTACATTAGAGAGATTATCCTGTTACAGTTCATAATCCTGGATAATATACCGTCCCGGAATGCAGCTGCCCGTGATAAATCTCACCCCATAATGGCCCGACCCTGGGGACCAGGGCGGCCAGGGCGGCTGGCAGGAGCCCCGGGCAGAGACCCTGACCTGGGAGAGGCACCAGGAGACCCCAGCTCTCCTCGTGTCCCCCGTGACCCGGCCTAGGCCCCTGGGAGCACCTGTAACTAGCTGGGGACTTCAAACATCTCCATCCTGGTTCAGGGGGTCTGTGCCCCCAAGCGCCCAGGGCCTCAAGCCTCTGTGCTCAGGGCTCACCCCGGCTCTGAGCTCAGGGCTTAATACTGCTTCTGTGCTAAGGGCTTACTCGTGACTCTGTGCTCAGGGCTCACTCCTGGCTCTGTGCTCAGGGCTTATTCCTGGCTCTGTGCTCAGGGCTCACTCCTGGCTCTGTGCTCAGGGCTTATTCCTGGCTCTGTGCTCAGGGCTTAATACTGCTTCTGTGCTAAGGGCTTACTCGCCACTCTGTGCTCAGGGCTCACTCCCGGCTCTGTGCTCAGGGCTCACACCTGCTCTGTGCTCAGGGGTCACTCCTGGCTCTGTGCCCAGGGATCATTCCTGGCTCTGTGCTCAGGGCTTACTCCTGCTCTGTGCTCAGGGCTCACTCCTACCTCTGTGCTCAGGGCTCACTCCTGGCTCTGTGCTCAGGGCTCACTCCTGCTCTGTGCTCAGGGCTCACTCCTGCTCTGTGCTCAGGGCTCACTCCTACCTCTGTGCTCAGGGCTTATTCCTGGCTCTGTGCTCAGGGCTTAATACTGCTTCTGTGCTAAGGGTTTACTCCCGGCTCTGTGCTCAGGGCTCACTCCTGGCTCTGTGCTGAGGGCTTCCTCCCGGCTCTGTGTTGGGGGCTTACTCCTGGCTCTGTGCTCGGGGCTGACCACCCACTCCATGAGATCCACCTCCTGCTTTGCGGGGAGAGGCCTCTCGTGATTCTCTCATCTTTCTAAGTCCAGCAGATGTTCCTTCCAAGTTCTGGTTCTGGGGCCACCTCTGGCAGTGTTTGGGATCCACTCCCTGCTCTGTGCTCAGGAGTGCTGAGGGGCCCAGCCCCAGTCTCCTCCATGCAACGCCTGTCCCCAGCCGGCCCCCTGCCGCCCTCTGCCCCCTCTCGGCAGTGATCACAGGGATGTGGCTCCACCTCCCGAAATGGCCCTGACCTCTGTCCCGGGGGTGGGGGGGGGTGTCACTCAGGCCCCGCCACTGTTTCTGAGCAGGTGGTGTGCAGTAGCAGGACACACTCACTGCGGGCTGTGACAGGTGTGGCCGCGGCACGGAGCCCAGGCAGGGAGCTCACGTCCTGGGTTCCGGCCCTAGCACTGTCACTTGCCCTGCCCGGGCCTGTGACCTCTCGACTCAGCCCACCTGGAGCCTTGCTCGAGGCCGTTGGGTGGGATCTGATCCCCACGGCCACAGTCTTCTTTCTCTTTGCTTTTGGGTCACACCCAGCTGTGCTCAGGGATCATGGTGGCGCTCAGGGGACCACATGGGGTGGCGGAGATTGAACCTGGGCTGGCCGCGTGCAAGGCAAACGCCTGGCCTGCTGCAAAGGCTCTGGCCCTGTGGTCACGGTCTCCTGGCCTTTCTCGCGTCATTCCCTGCCCCAGCCCTCACCGTCCCTGCCACCTGTTTGTCGCTCTGTCCCCTGTCCCTGGCAGATCTGAAGGAATCTGGGGCTCTGCCAAAGGTCCTCAGGGTGTCCCTGCCTGTCCCCAGCCCAGCTGGGCTGGCGTCTGCTTGTTCCTCTTACCTTGCTCCCCGAAACGCACCTGCCATGGGGCTGGAGTGATAGCACAGCCGGGAGGGCGTTTGCCTTGCACGCAGCTGACCCGGGTTCGATTCCCAACATCCCATAGGGTTCCCTGAGCACTGCCAGGAATCATTCCTGAGTGCAGAGCCAGGAGTAACGCCTGTGCATCACCAGGTGTGCCCCCCATCAATAAATATTAAATAAACAAATGCACCTTCCAGGGGTGCCTGGTGTCAGGGATACAGAGAGCCCCATGCTGGGTCTTCTGTGTAGCTCTGAAGCCACCACCCCAGGCCTCCTGGGGGAAGCCTCGTCCCCCTTCCCAAGCAGTCCCTGAGCTCCTGGTGAGGCGTGTTCCTGCCCTGCTGCCAGCCCAGACGAGAGTGACACGATTGGGGCTGGAGTGATAGCACAGCGGGTAGGGCATTTGCCTTGCACGCGGCCTGACCCGGGTTCAATTCCCAGCATCCCATATGGTCCCCCCCCCCAAGCACTGCCAGGAGTCATTCCTGAGTGTGTGAGCCAGGAGTAACCCCTGTGCATCGCTGGGTGTGACCCAAAAAGAAAAAAGAAAACAAACAAAAAAACCCAACCCAGCAAGAGTGACACAGCTTCTGCCTCACAGATACAAAAGCTGGAACTTAGGAGGTGATAACCAGCCCAGCAGGGCAGGCACACCTGGTGGAGGACAGAGCTGGCATTTAAGGCCGAGCCCCCATGCCTCAGAGCAGCCACATGCCACCCTCACTGTGCACGGGGGCCCCCCAGCACCCTCCCCACCGACACCCGCCCTTCTGCCACCCTCCTCACCCCTGCAGGCATCTCACGCCCTCCTCCACCACCCCCTTCTGGCCAGAATTCCAGAACTCCTCTGCATTCCAGTCCCTCAGACCTCAGGGAATCTTGCCCTCTCACACCGCCTGCCATTCCTGCAGAGGTGGGGGGCTGGGCTGTTTGATCTTCCACTGGCCAGTTCACTCCTTCCCCTCCTCCGCCCAGGGAACAGGCCAGGGTAGGATTAGAAAGGAACTTGGGGGCGGGTATGGTGTGGCCAGCAGGTCAATCTGTACCTGTGAGGCGAGTGCATCAGCAACCTGATGGCGCCTTCAGACTTCCAGATACCCCAAAATTGCTGCTGTGCCTTTGGCCAGACCCCAAAAACTTGGGGCCAAGTTTACCAAGAAAGTAAACGGGCAAAAGTTAGGTATGTGGGAGACACACCCACACACCACCCCAGGCTCAGCTATATAATTGGAGGCAAGGCCTCTCTGGGTCCTGATCAAGCTGCTTAACGACCATGATCCCAGAGACTCAGAAACACATCTCGGAACCCAACCGCTTTCGGCAGAAATGCATCCGGTCCCAGCAATGGGTTACTGGCACAGGACCACCCCAGGGGGGAAAGGGTGCTGTCCCTTGGCCTGCTCCCTCTTGGCGGTTCAGTGGCCGCCATCCTCCAGAGGTCACTGGACAGTCAGATTTGGGCCCGCAGTGATGAGACACACGGGCCTCACAGGATGGGGGTGGAGCCGGCCCTTTCCTCCCCACCTCAACAAGACCCCCGAGTTGCCACCCACGAACAGCCTCTCTGACTCCTGATCAAGCTGCTTAACGGCCATGATCCCAGAGACTCAGAAACAAATCTCGAAACCCAGCAGCTTTTGGCAGAAATGCGTCTGGTCCCTGTAGTAGGTTACTGGCGCTGGGCCAGCCCAGGTGGGAATAGGTTTCGTGCCTTGGCCTGTTCCCTCTGGCAGCCCAGTGGCCGCCATCCTCCAGAGGCCATTGGACAGTCAGTTTTGGGCCCACAGTGACAAGACACGTGGAGCCTCACAGGATTGGGATGGAGCTGGCCCTTTCCTCCCCGCCCCAAGGAGACCCCAAGTTGCCGCCCACAAATGGCCTCTCTGGCTTCTAATCAAGCTGCTTAACGGCCACGAGCCAAGAGACTCAGGAACAAATCTAGGAACACAGCAGGTTTTGGCAGAAATCCCTCTAGATTTAAGTGTTAAAATTTCAGAGTTCCAAAATCGCGAGGCCACTACTGCAGCCACATAACATCATATGTTATTCATAATCAGCAATAGAAAACAAATTGTCTACTGTTGCCTTTTCAACAGATCTGAGTGTTGGGGTAAAAATCCCAAATAATAATGGTGGGTCTGGGGTCAAAATATTGAATGTAATCAAAGTAGAGCGAGAGTGTAATGTGGAAATCATCTCCCCCACAGGTAGGGGGAGGGTGTGGGATGTTTTTGGTATACTGGGGTTTTTGGTGGTGGAAAATGGGCACTGGTGAAGGGATGGGTGTTGCATTGTATGACTGAGACTTAAACCCAAAAGCTTTGTAACTGCTCTCATGGTGATTCAATAAATACGGTCACGGTCACGGTCCTCCCGTTGTTCATTGATTTGCTCGAGCGGGCCCAGTAACGTCTCCATCATGAGACTTGTAGTTACTGTGTTTGGCATATCGAATACGTCACGGGTAGCTTGCCAGGCTCTGGCGTGCGGGTAAGATACTCTCGGTAGCTTGCCAGGCTCTCCGAGAGGGACAGAGGAATCGAACTCGGGTAGGCCATGTTGGCCGCTTGTAAGGCAAACGCCCTACTGCTGTGCTGTCACTCCAGCCCATTCAATAAATAAAATTATAAAAAAGAAAAAAAAAGAAAGGAACTTCGGGGGTATGGTGCCACCAGCAGGTGAACCTGTACCTATGGGGCGATTGTATCAGCGGCCTGATGGTGCCTTTAGGCTTCCAGATACCCCCAAATTGCTGCTGTGCCTTTGGCCAGACCTCACAACTTGGGACCAAGTTTACCAAGAAATTAAATGGCCAAAAGTTAGGTATGTGAGAGACACACCCACAAACCACCTCCAGCTTAGCTATACAAGCTCTTTTATTGGCCTTATTTCAGAGACCCATAAATCTTAAAAGAGATCAAAAGATGCAGTTAGGGCTGGTGGCACGGAGGTAAGCGGGAACTGAGACCTCCAGGCATGCTTGGATCAGGACTGGACCTCCTCCCTCCAGGTCCCCAGTTTTCCAGTAGCTTGACAATCACACCCACAAACTTCCCCCCCACCCCCACCCCAGTGCCATGTCATCTCATCCACAGCCAAGACCCAGAGACTGTGAAGTAAAACTCCTGGAAGAGAGTGCCACGGAATTTCCTGGACATTATATTCTACCCAGAACAAGCAAAAACCAAATCGCCTAGCATTGCCTTTTTGGCAAGTTTGAGTGGTGGTGGGGCTGGAGTCGAAATATCAAATGTAACCGAAGTAGAGAGAGAGTATGGGGGAAATTGTCTGCCACACAGGCAGGGAAAGGGTTGGAAAGATGGGGAGAGGGGCTGGGGGGGGGGCGGAATACTGGGGATTTTGGTGGTGGAAATGTGCACTGGTGAAGGGATGAGTGTTTGATGATTGTTTGACTGAAGCTCAAACATGAAAGCTTTGTAACTGGACCTCACAGTGAACCAATAAAAAAAATAGAATGAATTAACATTCTGAATGAAAAGAAAAGTAATGTGGAGTTCATGCCCAATTCAATCATCTCAGTCAACGATTGAATAAATAGCATTACGCCTACATTATTAAAGTAAGTAAGTAAAGGCCCTCCCGTTGATCGTCGATTTGCTTGAGCGGGCCCAGTAACGTCTCCATTGGAGACTTTGTTGTTACTGTGTCTGGCATATCGAATACGTCACGGGGAGCTTGCCAGGCTCTGCCGTGCGGGCGAGATACTCTCGGTAGCTTGCTGGGCTCTTCGAGAGGGACGGAGGAATCGAACTCGGGTCGGCCATGTTGGCTGCGTGCAAGGCAAAAGCCCTACCGCTGTGCTATTGCTCCAGCCAACAAAACAAAACAAAACACTGCACTGCACTGCACTGTCCTCCCGTTGTTCATCAATTTGCTTGACTGGGCCCAGTAATGTCTCCATTGTGAGACTTGTTGTTACTGTGTTTGGCATATTGAGTACGTCACAGGTAGCTTGCCAGGCTTTGCCGCGTGGGCGGGATACTCTTGGTAGCTTGCCGGGCTCTCCAAGAGGGGTGGAGGAATCAAACCTGGATTAGCCGGGTCGGCTGCATGCAAGGCAAATGCCCTACCCGCTGTGCTATCGCTCCAGTACTGCTATCGCTCCAGCCCCAAAACAAAACAAAAAACCCAAAATCACCGCCATACCTCTGGCCTGACTCCACTGTCTCAGGATGAACCTCACCAAGATATAATCTGCTAAAAATTTTGGAATGCGGGTTTTGTGATTGAAACCTCCCAACTTTCTCAGGGTCCGGATGGGCTACCTTCCCCCACCTCTCTGTACTTCTGGAAGCCGTGATAGTCACATCCACACCCCAAAGCTGCCACCCAATTGAAAAGCGACTCCAGCCTTCCTGTCCAGATAAAAATACCAAATGCCCTGAACAAACACAATGACTTCTTAGCATCTGCAGTGCAAACCATAATGCACAAAAGGAAAAGGAGAGAGAGAGAGAGAGAGCAAGAAAGAAAGTGCCTCCCATAGAGGGAGGCTGGGGCTGGGGGGAGGGGGTTGAGGGATGGCGGTGGGGAGATGGGGGACCTTGGTGGTAGGAAACGTGCACTAGTGGAGGGATGGGAGCTGGATCATTGTGTGACTGAAACCCAATTATGAACAGCTTTGTAATGGTCGATCTCACAGATATCCAGTTAAAATCACTGCATCACTGTCATCCTTTTGTTCATCGATTTCCTTGAGCAGGCCCCAGTAACGTCTCCTTCGTCCTAGCCCTGAGATTTTAGAAAGTGCCACATTCGAGGCTCTTTCAGGGTCAGGAGAATGAGACCCATCATTGTTACTGGGCTTTGGCATATTGAATACGCCGCAGGGAGTTTGCCAGACTCTGCCGTGTAGGCAGGATACTTTTGGTAGCCTGCCAGGTTCTCCAGAGTAAGAACTAGATAATAAGATGTCTGGGAGCTGGGTTTTATAGTCTCTGGGTCTTGGCCATTGATGGGATTACATGGCGCCAGGTAGCAGTTGGTGGGTGTAACGCTTACATACTGGAAGATGGGGCATCTGGGTGGAGGAGGCCCCAGTCCCAATCCGAGCAGGCTTGGAGATCTATGCCCCGGATCCCTCACACCTGGGTTCCTCTGCTGGTTCCTTCAGGCATGAGGCTCATCCAAACGTGTGGAGAGTGGTCTTAAGCATGGCTGTGGCTGGAACCGGAGGTCTTCAGCTGTTGGGGCTCTGCTCGGGGAGAGGAGGGAAACTCAACTCACCCTCCTCCAAGGGGCCCCGGTGAGGACACAGCCTGGTGCGGAGGCAGGAGACTCTCACTTTCTCTTCTGGGAGCCTGGTTTTATAGTCTCTGGGTCTTGGCCGTTGATGGGATTACATCCAATTAAAATTTTTTTTACAGAAAGAAAAGTAAGTGGAGTGCATTTCCAGTTCGATCAGCTTAATCAGTGGCTGAATAAACAGTAATACTCCTACATTAAAAAAAAAAAGAAAGAAAAGAAAGGAACTTTGAGATGAACTGGCTCAGTGGGGACATTTTTTTTTTTTTGGTGGTGGTGGTGATGGGCATTGGGGGTGGGGTGGGAGGGCGGGGACAGTCACATCTGGCTGAGCTCAGGCCTTACTTCCTTCTGGCTCAGGAGTCACTCGTGATGGTGCTGGGGATTGACTCAGGGCCAGCCAGATGCAGGACAAGCGCCGTACCTGACTGTACATTCTCTCTGGCCCTGCCAGTGGTTTTCAGTCAGAAAACCTATCTCAGAGAGGGGCTGGAGCGCTAACACAGCGGGTAGGGCATTGGCCTTGCAAGTGGCCAACACGGGTTCGATTCCCAGCATCCCATGTGGTCCCCTGAGCACTGCCAGGAGTAATTCGTGAGTGCAGAGCCAGGAGTAACCCCTGTGCATTGCCGGGTGTGACCCAAAAAGCAAAAAATAAAAAAAAAAAAGAAGACATATCTCGGAGAAACGCTCTGGTGAAAGTTCTAGAGAGCAGCCAGGTCACGGAGGGTGGGGGGACAGGGAAGACCCCCCCAGAGCTCTGCCTTCACTGCTTTCTCTCCTCTCCCCAGGCCCCCCGTCTAGAGTGCATTTGGTCAGATTAGGTGCCAAGAACCGAACCTGAGTTGGCTGCATGTGGGACCCGCCCACTGTACCATCTCCCAGCTTGAAGCAAGGCATCTCTGTGGCACCCAATTGCTCCCCCCAGGGTCTGAACCGGACACACCCAGGTGTTCACCAGTGCTGTCCCATCACAAGACTCCCTGACGAGTCATGGCGTCTGTAGAGCTCTTCCTGGGTTGCCTGGGAACAATGGGATTAATAACTCCCCCTACCACTTTTAGTTTTCTATTTATGATAATAGCAAACTACTCTAGAGCGTAATGGCAGGCTTAGGGAACTAATGCTAGGTTTGTTTGTTTGTTTGTTTTTCGGTGGTTTTTAGGCACTGATTTATAATCCTGTTAATAATAGCGTTTTGGATTTGTAGTGTTCCAATTCCAAACCCACTGCTGGTGTTGACGTCTCCACCAACGTCCCTTCCCGCCTCCTGCCTCCTTAGCAAACTCACCACAGCAGGGTGAGGGCTGGAGAAATGGACAGTGAGGAAGGTGCTTACCTTGCATGCAGTTGGCCCAGCTATGATCTTTGATACCCCAGATGATTCCCACCAGGAGTGGTCCCTGATTACAGAGTTAGAAATAAGCCCGGAGCATCAGTGGGGTGACCCCAAGACAAAAACAAAACATTGGGACCAGAATGATAGTACATCCATCAGGTAAGGTGCTCGCCTTGCATGCAGCTGACCCGGGTTCAGCTCCCAGGACCCCGTATGGTCCCCTGAGCCTACCAAGTGAGATCCCTGAGTGCAGAGCCACGAACAAGCTCTGAGCATCACCAGATGTGTCTCCCCGAAAACACAACAAAGACAAAACGAAACACCCCAAATCGAAACTATTGTAGTGTTCAAGGCCCTCCACTAAGACCATCCATCAGTGTCTGTACATCGCCTCCAGATGGTACATCACTCCCCGGTTCCTTAAGTCCCCTTCCCACCCCCTACACACACACACACACACACACACACACACACACACACACACACACACAACTTGGCATTTCTCAGTACTGTAATTTAGGACCAAGTGTTTGCTAGCACTTGACACTTTCTTTTCTCTTTCCTGTTGTTGGAGTGGAGAGTGCCTGGTGGTCCTCAGGGGCTACACCTAGCTCAGTGCTCAGAGATCACTCCTGGCTGTATCTGGGATACACCAGGGATCGAACCAGGGTCGTGGTGACTGCAGCAGTAATATTTTTTGGTGGGGAGGAGTCTTGGGGGGTACTTAGAGTTTGGTGCTTAGAGTTTGGTACTTAGAGTTTGCTCCTGGTTCTGTGCTCAGGGATCAGTCTTGGCAATTCTCTGGGGGGGGGGCATATGAGATGCTAGGGATTGAACTGGGGTTAGCTGCATGCAAGGCCAGCACTTGGGCCCCTGCACTGTCTCTGGCTTCATTCTCTTGTCTCCTTGCTCTAGGGACCACAGGTGAGTGAGAACATCTGGTGTCTCTCTCTGCCTTATTTCCCTGAGCAGAGTAATCTCCAAGTCTGGCCAAGTTGCAGCAAACCACATGATCTTCTCACTCATTACTCCAGCTGCATAGTGTTCCTTTTTTTTTCTGCTTTTTGGGTCACACCCGGCGATGCTCAGGGGTTCCTCCTGGCTCTGCACTCAGGAATTACTCCTGGCGGTGCTCAGGGGACCATATGGGATGCTGGGAATTGAACCCGGGTCGGCCGCATGCAAGGCAAACGCCCTACCCACTGTGCTATCGCTCCAGCGCCCATAGTGTTTCTTTTTGACCCATTCAGCTGTTGTTGCATTTGGGGTACCAGAGGATGCTGCTTGTGCCTCGCCGAGGGTGTGGGCTGGCTGGGCCTGGTGGGACCCTTCTGCTGGCCTTTCTCGAGACTGACGCAGATGCTGGGGTGGAGTGTAGGACAGAGCTTCTCGCTCCCGGCCTACCCTCAGAACCTCCACATGATCCCTCCAACTCTCAGACCCCAGACACAGCAGGGCAAACGGGCAGCTTCTGTGAAAGCCGGCGGCTCCTTTTCTGCCCACTTGCGTGGGTCAAATGCAAGGGACAGAAGGGATTCACACTTTTCTTTAATCTGGCCGTGCCGGTGTGACCTTGAGCAAGAAAATCTCTACTCTTTCTAATTTCCCATCTGTGTGCTCATCTGTGAAGAATAAATACCCCCGTCCACAGAAGGTTCTCGGAGTAGTCCGGGGGCCGAGGAAGCAGGCTCGCCCGGGCTATTTTTACTTCTGTCCCATCTGCCCGGCTCTGTGTGAGGTGGCTGGGAGCAGGTTACCAGAGTAATGGCAAAACCAGTTTATACTCCTGATAATAAATAATCTAGTTCATGAGATAAAATTAACACACGGAGAGATCAAAGTACTAATTCAAGGCATTGTGTAATTAAGAGGCCCGAGAGGAGCAGATAACATACTCAAGGAAGTTGGAGGACAAAGAGATTGGCCGGCCGTGGGGGCTGGGCGCACGCAGTCAGGGTTCAGCAGAGATGCAGGCCAACGCCCGGCTTTCAGGTCCTTTCTGTCCCTCTCTGTCTCCCTCTGTCCCTCTCTGGACGTGCCGAGCTGACCTTTGGAGAGATGCTCAGCTTCCCTTTGCCTCAGGATCCTTTCTGGAACGTGCTTCTTCTATCCTGCGAGGCTCCGGTGAAGACGCGTTTCTTCCACAGGCCTGGAGGAAACTGTGTTCTGAGTGAAGTTCGCCTCCGGTGCCTGCAGAGAGGCGACTCTGGCTGGAGGAAGGACTGAGGCCGACTGGGTCCAGGGGGAGCTCTGTGTGTGTGTGTGTGTGTGTGTGTGTGTGTGGCGAGGGGAGGGGGGACACAGGGCCAAGCCTAGGAGCTGCGGGGCCCAGCTGGCAGAGTTCCTGGGTGAATGGGAGGGGAGGAGGGGCGTTGGGAAGGGTTTGGGGCGGTGGCAGCTGCCCTGCAGGGTGAGGGGGAGTGAGCCGAGGACTCCTGAGGGACAGAGCGGAAAGAGGGGGTGAGTGGGCCCCAGGAGAGCCTCCGCCTCGGCCCCCTTGGGTCCCCTGGCCTTCCCAGGCAGCTGCACTCAGCAGGATGACAACAGCGGGGGACCCCACCACCTGCCCTGTCCTCGGAGTGGGGACTTGAGTCCTCCTGGCTGGGAAGTGCAGACCCCGGGAGCCCACGTGGGCTGTGTCGCACGAGGGGACGAGACTGGGTGTGAGTGTGCATATGAGCGTGAGCGTGTGCAGGTGTGTGAGAGGGTGAGCGTGAAAACGTGAGTGTGTGTGAGTGTGAGAGTGTGTGAGAACGTGCGTGTGAGGTGCACGAGACGAGCATGAGCGTGGGGGCGTGTGCAAGATGGGAGTGTGTGCAGCGTAGCGTGGGTGCATTTCCTGTGTGTGAGAGAGACCGAGTGTGCAACAGAGGGAGGATGAGGAAACCCTGGGAGCACAGCCGGCTCCTGGGGCGGGGGGAGGGGTCCGGAGGAGAGGCCGGGGTGTGGCTAGGGCACTGTCTTGTGGGGTCCCGTGCCCAGAGCCCCTGTGTGTCCATTTCCCCAATTCTTCAGATTCTCTCTTCCTCTCCCTCCCCCCTTTATCTCCTTCCTCTCTCCCTCTCCTTCCCCCTTCCCTCCCTCTCCCTCCCTCTCTGCCTCTCCCCTTCCCTCCCTTCCTCCCTTCTCCCTCCCTCTCCCCCTCCCTCTTCCCTCCCTCCCTCCCTTTCCTCCTCCCTTCTTCCCTCCCTCTCCCTCACTCCTCCCCCTCCCTCTCCCCCTCCCTCCCTTCTTCCCTCCCTCCCTCCCTCTTCCTCTCCCCCCTCCTTCCCTCACTGCCCCTCCCCCTCCCTCTCTCCCTCCCCCTCCCTCTCTCTCCCTCTCCATTTCTCCCTCCCTCTCTCCTTCTCTCCCCTCTCTTCATCCCTCCCTCTCTCTCCCTCCCCCTCCCTCTCTCTCCCTCTCCCTCTCTCCTCTCTCTCTCCCTCCCTCTCTCCTCTCTCTCTCCCTCCCTCCCTCCCTCTCTCCCTCTCTCCCTCTCTCCCTCTCTCCCTCTCTCCCTCTCTCCCCTGTGATCTATTTCCCATGGCTGCTCTCAGCCACACTTGGGTTTCCCTGGCGGTGGCTGTGGGGTCTGGTCCTTCTCCCTTGGAGACGCGCGTGTGCGCGCGCGCGCGCACACACACACACACACACACACACACACACACACACACGCCCACCCCACGCGGGCGCCCTCTGCCCTCCCTCTCCGCAGAGTCTCCTCTGCTCTCCCTCTATTCCCGGCGTCTTCTGGGGTCAGGGCCCAGCTGGGGTGGATTTGGGGCCTCACCGCAGGTAAGTCTTTCCATGCCGCCTCTGTCAAAACATGCCCGTGACCTCGCTACCTGCCCTTCCCTCGGCCCCAGAGATCCGTGAGCTGCAGCCGACACCCCGAGGGGCAGCTCTGGGGCCAGAACCCCGGAATCCTCCTCTTCCCCCCTGCTTGGGGACCCAGCTGGGGACCGGCTTCTGTTTGCTAGTTTACAAAGGGAAGGCTGTGTGTGTGTGTGTGTGTGTGTGTGTGTGTGCGCGCGTGTGCGTGTGTGTGTTGGGTGGGGTCTTCTCCCGCACCCTTTCTGGTGAGAAGAGCCGGGAAGTGGACGCCTGGGGCCGGGGTTCCAGTCCCAGCCTGGCTCCCTGCGCTGTGGCTGTGACGGTGATGCCCTGGCAGCCTTGGGGACAGCAGGCAGGAGCAGGCTAACAAAGGCGTCCGCTCTGGCCTTAACGAAGGCCAGTGGACACACTGTGTCTGGGACACCCCCGTCTCCCCGAGGGAGAGGCAGAGGGCCAGGACCCGGGGCTCCCCGGGACCCCGATCTCAGCCAGCCCACCCTGGGAAGTGGGGAGAACGAGCAGAAGTTTCCACGCAGGGAGGGCCCGGTGGCACCTTGAGCATCTCGCAGGGCCCGGTGACCTGGAAACGGGCGCCCGCCCCACACGCCCCTCAAAGCTCCCCTCCCATCGACACTCCTCTCTCCCGTCTTCCCTTCTGCCTCCTTTGACGCCCCCCCCCCCCACCCGGCTCTCCCTCCGCTCCCCCTGTGGCTTGCCAGCTGCCAACAGATGACATCTCCTTTCATGTTTGGGGCTGAGCGCGGCTTTGAATGTTCGTTTGATTCCGTTAAGATAATAGCTGGTTCACTGTCAGATGCAGACTGATCAGTTAAAACCTTAATCACTGCCTGTCTCCTCACACGGCACTTATTTTTTAAGAGATTAATCCCCTCAGCCCTGCTCCGGCTCACATTCGACTTGGGAAAGGGGGAGGGAAGGGAAAAAAAAGAGGCCAGGCTTGTGCTCCCCTCAGTATTAGTATTGTTATTGTTGTCATCCTCTGTCCTCCGCGGAGACGCTCCATCCCTCTCTTTCCACTCTTCCTCTGTCTTGTGCCTGTCAAGCCTGCGCATCCCCGGCCTTACCCACCTCACACGCACACACGCACAGAGGCACACACACAGGCGCACACACACACACGCACCCACACACACGCACGCACACGCACACACAGGCATATACACAAAGGCACACACACATGCAGGCACACACACGCACACACACAGGCACACACGCACATGCACGCACGCACACGCGCACACACACGCACACACACGCACACACACGCACACAAATGCACACACATGCACACACATACACACATAGGCACACACGCACACAAATGCATGCACACATGCACACACATGCACACACGCACACGCACACACACGTACAGGCTCACACGCACACACAGGCACACACGCACACATGTGCACGCACACACACGCACACACACGCACATACAGGCACACACACAGACACACACTCACACACATGCACACACACATGCACACACATGCACATGCGTGACCAGAGACGGCCATCTCCAGGGATCATGCCTGCCCTGCATGCCAGTGCCCACCTGGGTGCTCCGTGCAGAGACGGGCCAAGACTGTGTCCAAGCCGGGGCTGGGTGGCCAGAGGAGGCAGCGCGTGTGACCCTGGGCATCAGACAGCCCAACGCTGCTCCCTCCACCGTCCCTGAGTCCACTCCGTGCTCACGTGTGGGAGTCTCTCCTGCTTTGTCTGTAAAATGGGCACAAGGAGGAAGTGTTTGCGTTGAGGGGACAGCAGGGTGCCCTGGGGTGGGAGCGGAGCCTGCCCTCCAGGCATAGGGCGGTGCCTTTGACCCCTGCCCACCGGGCGGGCCCCCTGGCAGCACTTGTGGGTCTCTGAGACAGTCACGACCAAATGAGAGGCCCCCAGCCCCCTTCGTCCCAGTGATTAAGCAGCCAGGCGTTCCCGTGCCGCCCTCCCCTCTCTCTGGGACGGCCCGGACGCCTGGACGGTTCTTTCCCAGAGGTGCCCAGAGGTGAAGGTGGTGCTCCTCTTCGCCAAGGCTGTTCCACAGGTGCTCACCCGCTCGCCCTTCTCAGCAGCTGAGTCTGGGGGCAGGAGCCCGAGTCCCATCACACCCGAAACTGGAAAGGAAGCCGGAGAGTCCTCCCGCCTCGCCTCCAGAGGACAGGAAGAGACTGGGGTCCGAGAGGGCCGATGCCGTTGTGCCAAGGAAGCCAACCACCATGGACTTGGCGTGTCCCGGGGGTCCAGCGGATAATGTTAAATGCGGACCCCAGGGGGGCAGCCAGCTGGTGTGGAGACCCCCTTCCTGCCCTAGGTCCATCCCCTCTGGTCCCCTGAGCACCACCAGGAGTAACTCCTGAGTGCAGAGCCAGGAATTGGCTCTACTCCGAGCACACTGGGGTTTCGCCCCCAAACCCAAAAGTAAAATAAAACGGGAAAGACGGGGGCCTTGCCCCCGGACCCCAGGTCGAAGCCCAGAGCTGCATGGACCCCCTGAGCACAGAGTCAGGAGTAAGGCCTGAGCACTGACAGGTGTGGTCCAAGCTTCCTCCCTGCCAATGGGTAAATAAACTAATGACAGTCTTTGGCTGGGACTGCCTGGCACGGAGAAGGTGCCAGTGAGTGTTGCCCTCGGCTGTGCTGGGCAGGTGAGCCCGGCCAGCTGCCCAGCACCTAGGGTCAAACCTGACATAGTTCCTGCGGCCAGCATGGGCCTGGCATCTTGGGGATGGGGAGCAGAGGGCTGGTAATCAGGGAGGCCTGCACGGTGGTGGCAGGTTGGGGACACCTAGGGGCAAGGGGATATCTCCAGGCAGAAGTAGCTTCAGGAAGGCAGGACTGGGGTGATGGGGGCCCCCTTCAGAATGGCACAGAGAGGCAGGTCCTGACTGAGGCAGAGGAGGACCGGGGTTCCCCTCCCTGAGACGACACTCCTGTGTGAAAATGAGTGACTTAGAGGCGGGTCCAGGAGCTCTTCAGGCTCTTCTTGAAACACGCCAGGGGCCGCAGGGGAGGGGCTAGCAGGGGGCAGGGAGGAGAGGGTGGGGATGGGGTGGAGGTGGGCATGGGGAAATGGGGAGGCTCCGCTCCCCCCTCTCCCCCGCGCCCCTGCCAACCCCAGCGGGAAGGTGGCCCAGGGTTAATGGCATGACATCCCCGCGGCAGCCCGGCAGCCCGTCCATGGGCTCCTGACGCCTTTTCTAATTTGGTGAGCGCTGAAGATTAGAAGGCAGGGAGAAGAGAGTTTCCCTCACACAGGTTATTATCCTGCCAACTCCCAGGGCGCCCAAGGGAGGGAGTCAGCCTGTTTCCAGGAGAAAAGGAAGCCTTGCTGGCATTCTGGATCCGTGGCCCTGGGGAGCCGGCAGGGAGAGGGTTGGTGCAAATAAAATTGATGCTATTAATGGCTCCGGTGCTGGCTGAAATGGGAGCAGCAGCTGTTTCCGCAGAGGTAGCACTGCCAGGAGGAGGGGAGGGTCTTCCTGAAGTAGAGCAGCCGGGCCCTGCAGGTCTCGGCATTGCGGGGACCCCAGGACAGCCTTTGCCTGGAAAAGAGGGTGACAGGAGGATTACTCCATAGCTTAGAGGCCAGCCGGGCATTCTAGGGGAAAGGGCAGCTCAGATAGAGAAGGGAGCACCAAATAAAGGGTGTTTGGAGGATCCTCCCAGGAGGGGAGATGC